>NC_141701.1:94091117-94108617 GCF_971803275.1 Cyanistes caeruleus
ATTTGAATTGGCTGAGATAGAGTTAATTTTCTTCATGGTACCTGGTATGGGACTGGATTTGTATTTGTGCTGGAAATAGTGTTGGTAATACAGAGACATCTTAGTAAATGTTGGGCAGGGCTTACACAAAGTTAAAGCCTTTTCTGTTCCCTTGCTACCCCTTCATTGAGGAGACTGTAGGTGCACAAGGAGCTGTGAGGGGACACTGCCAGGACAGCTGACTCAACTGACCACAGGGATATCCCATATTATATGGTGCCATTCTCAGTGAATAAAGCTGGGGGAAGAAGAAGGAAATGGGGATGTTTGGGGTGATGGCATTGTCTTCCCAAGTCACTGTTCTGCATAATGGAGTCCTGGTGCCCTGGGGATGGCTGAAAACTTGCCAGTTGAAGCAGTGAGTTAATGCCTTGGTTTGCTTTCCTTAAAATCATAGAAATTGCTGAGTTGGAAAGGACACATCAGGTTATGGAGTACAACTCCTGACCCAAGAGTCACACCATGTGCCTGACAGCATTCAAATGCTTCTTGAATTCTGTCAGGCGGCAACCACTCCCCTAAGGAGCCTGTGCCAGCACTCACCTGTTCTCTGGGGGAAAAACTTCTCCTGATACCCAACCTAAACCTCCCCTGACTCAGCTTCATGCTCTTTTCTCAAGTCTTGTCTCTGGTCAAAATATTGAAAGGACCCATACAGATCTTTCTGCTTCCCCTCATGAGGAAGTTTCTACAGTTTTCCTATTTTAGTTTCAAACACTTGAGGACAAATGGACCAAGTTTTGGTGTCACACCACTGACTTTATTGGCATGCCCATATTTATATTCTAGTTTACAAGAGGGGAAAATACAAAATTTCATCATAACTATAATATTTGAAAGCTTGGCTTTTAAAAGCAACTAAATTTACTTTTTCATTTAGGAATTATATTTTTACTCCTATTTTTGGCATTATGTCCATAAATGATCTAGAGTTTAAAAGATTAAAGGGAATTAAGGGCGTTGCCCAGTGACCAGCAACAAAAGTCATACACTAAGCAACACTCTAACACTTTAATACTTATTTAACTCAATAATCTACCTACATAACCTTTGTCAGACACAGGAAGGGAAGGGGGATTTTCCTTAAATTTATAGCTAAATAATATGTGGTCAAATTAAAAGTTTGAGTTGGAGGGTAAAATTTCTGCCCCAATGAATTAAAAAAAGCTTGGCTTTTTATGCTCATTTTTATCAAAAGTTGTTTGGTAATTAAAAAAATGTTTTATTTTACAAATGGCAACAATCGCAATATGTTCCATCAGCAACTGTGTGCAAAAGTCCTAACTTTCTCAATTTTCTGCAGGGATTCCTATTTTAGGCCACAATGCTGAGGCAAAAAAAGAATGTTCTGGAGCAGATTTAAACATCTATGAGTAATAGTCTATTAAAAACATTGGGATCTGAGCAACTGTTACTATTGTGTTTTGATAGAACTCCTCTGTATCAAAATCACATTTGTTTTACTTGGGTTGTAAGCCTATTTCCAACCTCCAGATCTTTTTCTTTGACAGGTCTAACAGCAGGTTATCTCCACACTGTGCTCACACACCCTTTTAATTTTTTCTTCCTGTTTTCATTATGTCAATTGTCCTCGTCTTCTGGTGGTTTATAGTTTAACTCTAGCACTGGCACCACTGCTCGTGGTGCTTAGAAAGAACCAGCACCTCAAAGAAAGTCTGTTAAGGGATAACTGGATAGTCAGCTAGGTGGGACAGAACCAGAAATCCTGATGTTCTGAACTCTTTCTTGTATGACGAGTCTGCTTCTGTTCTCAACAAGAAAGATTCATTTATTCCAGGCATTCACATCTCTCCTTCCCCTGCCGTTTGTGGCAAGGTGGAAGCAAATGTCTAGCATACACATTCTTCCCCCCGCTGGATTCAGGTATAAAACTTTCTGACAAGAAATAGTAGTAAAGGGACCAAACCTAGCTCTGAAGATGAACTTAAGGCCCTTGAAATCTGTAGCATGCCAAGATAGCTTTATAATTTCTTTTTTTTTGTTTTAATTTAAACTAAAAAAAAAAACATAGAAGGATGGGCTGCTGAGATCATCTGTCACACCATCTGTGGTTGCCTAGCAGAATTACTCCAGCCTTGAGCTGGAGGAGCTCCCATTTGCAGCTGAACTGCAGTTGGGGATTTTATTAATACATCTCTCATTTATATAGCACCTTTCACTCTCAAGGATCCCAAAGTACTTGTTAAAGGATAAAGTTGAGGACTGAAGACTGCTAAAAGAGGAGAAGTTAGAAAATTTCCTCCCTCCTGACCAGTGGCTTCAAAACTTTTTACTAAAGAAAGCATTTATTGGTGAATTTGTTACTCCCTTTCATTCCTCTGAGCATGGCTCAATGGGAGGTTGTGACCTTCGGGATGTTGTGCAGCCTTGAGCTGATTTGTCCCTGCAGAGACAATTGCAGATATGTCTGTTTTTTCTATTGTGAGTGTGACTGACATGATTTGAAAGCATTGGTTATAGAGATTTTTATACATATATATATGTATAAACACATGTATTTATATGTATAAACACATATGTTTATATGTATTTAGAGTACAGAAAATAGCAAGTGGAAGAAACAACTGTGATCAGCTGGCATTCAGGAAAATTAAAAATAAAACATGTGGAGTAATCAGTAGTTTTCAGTCAAATGGCATTTAAATCCTGCACTGATGCATAACCTGCCCTACTGCTCTGTGAGGTGGGAGGACAGGTGATATGTCAGCTGCGCTGTGCCATGTAACTACAGTAGAAGGGCTGCATTAATGACAGACACAAGAGTTTGGATGAATGTTAACATGCTGCTATTTCCATGCTGAGATGAAGTAGCAGGGCCTGGATTTATCATTAAAAGAGACCCAAGAGGCTCTCACTGAGCCAGCTGCTGAGGCCCTAAAACATATGTCGCACCCTTCAGCTGTTCATCAGTACAAAAGGCTTCCATCTCAAAGCACTTGACCTTGTTAGCCTCAGCGGTGTCAGTGATATTTTCAACAGGGAGACAACAGATCAAGTATGAAGAAGAGATTCTCTTAAGGGAAGTGTGTGCAGTCCCTGGCAAAATGAATGCAGAATTGTAGCTTGTGGAAAATGGCTCCTATTTCTGATGTCTGTGCCTTGTAAAGGAGGTAAACTGCTACTCATTTTCAAAACAGCGGTAGACAACTGAAAAAGAAATATCAATAAAATAAAAATATGGCAGTGTCAAATAAATTAGCTCACCAAACTCCGAAATTTCCTCGCCTTCATCCACGCTCCCCCACACTGGTCTTTGTGTTCTCACTAACTTCAAAGAAGTGCAGCTTGAGTAAGGGCTGAGTGGGGAGTTCTGAAACCAGAGAGAATAACTGTAAGAATTACAGCAGCAGTATCACCCTGACATTTGCAGGTAGC
This sequence comes from Cyanistes caeruleus, assembly GCF_971803275.1. NCBI lineage: Eukaryota > Metazoa > Chordata > Aves > Passeriformes > Paridae > Cyanistes > Cyanistes caeruleus. Next base: position 94,094,553 of record NC_141701.1, read on the forward strand.
ATTAAACAATGGTGCCAGTGTGAGAGTGCTTTAGCAGATGTGATACTGATGCACAGCTCTTAGGAAGGATACTGCATCCTCTCAGGTGCACATGGTTTAGTTCTAGTAGTCCCTTCACTCTCTGCATTTCCCAAAAGCACAGTAAAGCAGAGCTAATAAGATTTTTCCACAATGGAAAGAGTCACCATTTTCCTCCAAGTCTTTCCATTAAAGGCCTCCCCCCACTATGATTTTTTGAGGGTAGTTTGTACCTATGGAATTGTGTGTAAACATATATATTTCTATTTTTCTCTATAACATAGAGAAAAACTATATAACATAGCTTTTATTGCATATTCAAACACACAGCCGCATAACACTAACCTTTAAAAATATCCCAAATGAACCATTCCATACTTCAAATATCTGCCTTGGAAGGAGGGAGGTAGACAAAGGATACAAAGCAAGAGAAGAAAAAAAAAAAAGCCATGACAGATGTTAGGTTGCTTAATGCTGTGCCAGAAGGCACTCAGATACTGTGATGCTGAGCACAGTCTGAAACTTCCAACTGATATAACTGAGCTGGACCTTCGAAATGATGCATTTGTATTAAAAAATTAAAAAGATTGTAAGATTTGGGGTTTTTTGGGGGGGAAGAGGATGGGGGGGGTGTTTGAACTTATCTTCCTGTTGTGACCTTTTGGGATTGTGTTCTTGTCCAGCGAAATGATGGCGAGTCAGGCCGTTTCCCCAGTGCCTGAAAAGTAAATGCGTGTCCTCTAGGGACTATGGGGCATGCACAGCTGCCCTCTTCAGCTCTGAAGTATGGCCTGATTATGGAAAAACATTTTTTTCACTTGTCACCATCATATACCAAATGCATGCAGGAGAATTCCAGCTGAAGCTGATGCATGGAGCATCACTGTGACAGCTTCTGGGAATTTGGAAGAGGCAGGGGTGCTCTTCTCTCCCTGGTTCCTGGAGTTCCAATGTGGAGCTGCTGGGAAGAGAGAAGCTTGACCAGGACATCTCTGAGTCACAAGAAAACAAGTTGCAGTGGTTTTTGTGCTGAGTTACATCTTTAAAGGTTGTGGGGAGTGATGAAATGAGACATGATGAATTGTCACCAGGACCTGCAGAGTTTCCAGGCTGGATTTTTAGGGCTGGGAGGCTCTTTTGGGATGGGACTCTCAAAAGAAGCATTACCAGTGCCCTTTGCTCTTGTCTGCTCTGGCACGTATGCTGCAAGCACCCTTGGTCTGGACACAGGCCATGGCGAGGTTGAGCAGCACACCCCAAACAGCATCAAGAGAGGGATTGCTGTACTGGTGTGTCAAACTGCCCGAGTGACAGGATGAGATTGACTCAGCCCCCAACTTTTCCTGGCTCTTGTACTGTGCGTTTCTTGTGCACATATCCCTTCTTGTGAGCAAAAAGAGAAAGCTACAGGCCTACTCAGTTACACATGCATCCAGTGTGAGAAAGCAGTTCATCTGATTGGGAACAAAAGAATTGGAGATGCAGACAGCTGTTTCTAACTGGGCACAGCAGATTAGGTGTGTAATCCTCCAGCTGCCAAAAACTTCTTTCAATTTCTTGAGCAGAGCTGTAGTTCAGCAGCTTTGAGAGTGGGGGTGTAGTTATTTGAGAAGCAGTGTTGCAGTTTTCATTGTTTCCTAGTGCAAAATCATGCTATAATGATGCTTGAAAAGAATGTGAACGTTACTTTGATAGTTAATGCAGAAAGCAGATACAACAATTTTTGGCGGGATAATTTCATGTATCTTCTACTTTTTTCTTTCATAGAGAAGTGATTTAATGATGTGTGAAGTCTGACAAGTAAATCTCTTTAATGGTTCTTCCACAATGAACACTGAAAATAGCTCTTTTTCATACAATACAATTATGTATTAGATAACAGCTGGCAACTGATAACGTGGAAGAGATCAATTCTGCAAGCTGCAGAGCACCAGCATTTCTCACTGAAGCTGATAGAAGCTGGAAGTACTCAGTGCTTCAGAAGATGTTTCCAGTACCCTCCAGGATTGATTTTACAAAATAATTTGTTTCTTGAGCTGCAATTTAGTAATTATTATGTTAACACCTCAATCTTTTGATGCAAAGTAGCTGCAAAAGGAGGAAAAGTATTTTGAGTGAAGATCACTCTGCCAGTGATTAAAATACTTTATGGTATCAATGTGAGTATTGTTCAAGAAAGAATATATTGCATAAAAATATGGATTAAAAATAATAGTAAATTAAAAGAGTACACCAGGTGTACATGTTGCAGCAATAGTGTTCTTAAAGATAGCATAAAATTTCTAATAAAAAAAAATTGTAGTATTAGAAAATTCAGGCCTCTAAAGCCAAATACAATTATTGCTTTTAGTAGGTTAAGTTTATCCTATTTTGCTGATAGACTCTGAAATGAGAGTAATGATAATCACAAATACATGTTAAGTAGTTGTGGAAATTTAGACATGTGGTATGCATATGAAAAAAAGTCTCAAACCTCAGATACAATATGTCTTTTTTACATACTGGAAAGCAAACACTTAACTTGAGAAAAGGAAAGAGAAAGGAGAAAAAATTATAAGAACATGTAACTGTACACAGAAACAAATGTCTGCCTTGAAACACAGCTAGATGTATTTGAAGTAGAAGCTGTTATTTACATAGTAGTGCTGCCAATGAAAAGGAAAACTAATGTCAAAAATTATGAGGTACTGACAACCTTCTTCCACTCCTGCCAGTGCCTGAAGTCCAGAGTCATCACATTTTAGTGCACACCTTAAGGACTGTCCCAGCTCAGCTGCCTGAGGAATGAAATGAAAGCTGCTATCTGTGTTTATTGACTTTGTAAGTACTTTTTTTATGATTTCATATCAGAACACAATTATTCTTGCTACCTGAACCTGTCAATAGAGCTTGCAAACTTCTCTCGTGATGCCTTTCTGTTGAAATGAGAATAAACTGAGGAACACAAAACTGGAGGACGAGAGTAGTGATGGCATTGGGTGATTGCTTTTGTTTCTTACAGTCATGGACAGTGAGCAGGTAGCACTGTCCTCTCTGGCTTCTGTGCCTGCCTCCCATGGGAATCTCACATTGGAAAAAGAAGGAAGAAGAGATTGCACCCTCACTTTGGACAGAGGGCCAGCTTGGGGCGTAAGCATACCCTCTATCAGACTTAGCTGTCCCCTTTCTGCAGAGCTGCTTCCTTCCAGATTTGCTGCAGCCCTAGGTGGGGTCTTAAACCAACCCCATCTGGGTTTTCAGGCCCTAGAAATAGAGATTGAATTTTGCTGTGACAAAATATGTCTATGCCAGCTCTTCTCCTCCGTTGGGTAAGAGCATCTACCCTATCCTGTCATGCCATGCCATGCTGTCAGTCCCTCAGATGGCTCAGAGACAGACAAACCGCTCTTCTTCAAGAGGGAAGAGAAGTGCATTCTTCAGTGTGGTGGGAAAGTAGACAAAAATGTCCTTCACATGCATGTACTGTCCCAGGGAAAAGTCTGCTGGTTATGCTGTATCCTTTGCATTCTTTTGGGTGCTGCATTGAATGGGAAGGGGTAGGGGAAGGTTTCTGGGACCAAGAAGGCTTCTAGTGAGTAGTGAGTATTTTGAAAGGGAAACATATGGATGGGCTCCTGTCTCCCTGTTCCTTGGGGTATAACAGGGAGTAAAATGTTAACTTATCTTTGGAGACACGTGTCTGTCTAAAGTTCCACTAGGAGACATTAAGTATTAGCCACTGAACCTACAACCACTTTTTTTTTTTTTTTTTCTATTTGATCTTAAATAGAGGGATAGAAGTGATGGGAAAAATAGAAATATTTGTCATTTTGTTTGAATAAGCTCTCATTCTATCTAATTTCTACTCATTGCAGGAACTGGAAATTCTTACAGATAGTACAGACACAATTTTAACATGCTATTAGTTTAAAAACCAAATGCCTACTTAGATGTATTTTCTTCTTTAGGAAATGTTCCACAGTAGGTAAACAGACTGAGAGAATACAGTGCTTAAAAGGATTGACGTTCTATATTCATTGCTTCTTGCTACTACAGATTCCTCTATGCCCTTACTTTGCACTGCAGGAATAATTTCCTTACTCCTACCAGCTGCCTGACATGATATGCACATTTGAGTTGTTTTAATTTTAAATCAGTTTTACTACTTGCTTGTATTCCTTTTGGTTCTTACTTTCAGCAAGCAGGACAGCAGAGCTACTGCAATTCCTTCCTAGTGGCAGATGACCTGCCAGGATAGTACTTACACTTGGCCTTCTGCTTTGGCCTCATTTCTAATACAAAAAAAGGAATTTTTCTGGCATGTTTTTCCAGCTCTGGTGTGTCTGTGTGTTGAGCCAGCCTTGTCACCTCTTTGTGATGGCAAATCTACTGCAGTATGTGTAGGTTCTGCTGAACTGAGACATTTATACCTATAAATTTGTATTTATGCTATTTCTTCATCTTATAGCATGTTATGGAAGGAATAAGTGAATTTATATATTTTACAGTTTTCTTTAAATTACTTTCTGGCAGACACTTGCTTTGCTAATGTAACAAAACCGGAAGAGTTAAAACTTCCTTTCATTTTCTGACTTCTTAATTCTTGTGTGCATTTTGTCAAGCACCCTATTTTTTTTCTTGGCTCCTACATGCTGACACAGCACCAGTTTTCTTGTCTAATTTTATAAACTGTTCAGCTGTGCCATTATTCACTGTTTTCTTTTAATTATGTATTCTTGTTAACCTCTTTATCCTTTCAAAGTTGCAGATTGTGATTGACATGCAGTATTAATTAAGGCATATAATTTATGACATTGGAGCTTGAAATTAATAAGTGACAATACAATTACATGGTTTGCCTAATTGTCCTTCAGTAATATAAAGATTGACACTTACCACAGCATTCAAAGTTAAAAGCTCTCAAACAGATAGTACAGCCGAATGTAATCACCAGCAAATCTAAAGTAAAAAGATCCATTGTAAGGGACAGGCGGTTGAGAAAAAATTCAGCTTGGCCTTGTTTTATTAAATAAATGAATCTGTGTGTATGAATTAAATTCAAAGTAAATTTTTTTCCATGACTCTTAATTGCAAATAACATTTTTTTTAAAAAAATATTTTTTATTAATTGCAAATGAACTTGTCATATTCATTGAGATTTCTCTTTCAAATCTCTACTTCCATCTGGCAAAGTCCCAGTATGTCCAACAGTAAGGCTTGTTATTGTTGGTCCTATCACACCACTGCAGTTTTCTTTACACCTCTGTGCAATCATCTAAATATTGGCAGCTTACTGTTTGTAAGAGTACCACTCTTTTTTAATAGCATAGATTATGGTCCTGTAATTCTTGCTGAAGAATATGAGATGTACTATTTGAGTGAGTCCTCTTAGTAGAATTTGACTTTGAAACGCTATTTCCAATGGCATCCTTTTTTTAACAGCAAGAATTCCCCTGAGATCAAAATCTTTGTCATATGGTCCCCTGACACTGTGATAATGTCCAGAAAATTTTGACGAATTTTGTGAAAAGTATAAACACATGACATGTCTAGATGAGACTTTCAGGTTATTCTACTTGAAATCCCTGCAGTTTTGATTTCCTTAAAACTAACTTTGTGTTATGTCAAAGGAAATGTTGACCTGCAGTGTGCTGACCTGCTAATGGTGACTTCCATTTTAGACTTTTCAATGTTAACTCCTAGAAATAAGAAAATTAAGAATATAAGAACTATTTTTTGTCAGAAAGCTTTTAGACAGAACTTTCATATTAAACAAAATACTGTTATTGGAATTTTAGTTTATTGCCAAATATCAGAAAAAGTACCTCAAATGAGGAAAGAGCCAAAGCGACTTCCCAAATATTTTTTAATGTAGATGAACTACTAGAACGCCTTGAAATAGAGTGCTTTGAGCAAGATCCACCAAGATCCATTACCTTGATGAATTTGGACATAAAAATCATGAAAAGAGAGAAGCAGATTGAAAGATCTTACACTGTAGCTCTGCCTATTTCGCTATAATCTTTTACTCTGAAGTAGTAGAGCTCAAATTATAGATATCTCACATACGAATCAGTGCAAGCCCTGAGGAAGCAAGTGAGTGAAAGAAAGTAGAGACAATGGGCTGAGCTGTGCTCCCCTCACTTTTAATGCCGGTGGACAACAAGAAGGAACAAAGTGATAGGTGATTACATGACCTTGTAAAATGCTGGACTGCAACACTATGAACATAGGGACATGCATAGCTCTGGTTTCCTGTGGGAAGGTCCACGTTACCACATCACTGCTGGGCTAGCAGCCTTCTTGCAAAGCAGAAAATTTGGTCAGTATGCCCCAACCCCTCAAAAATTATGCTATTCCCCTGGAACTGTGAGTCTCTGATATAAGTTTAAAGTGTGGAAAGGCTTGTTGTCCACTAGTTTTGCAACTTTGAAATTACATTTTAGCTGTATACCTTGCTGAGAATCAAAGGAAAAATACCTCCTTAATAAAAGCTGGTCTTCCTCGATGACATATTTTGATACTGAGGAAAACACTAAACATTATATTTGATTTGAAAGCAAATAACATTTGTGAGGTGTAATGAAAAAGGGATATGAAACAGAAGAATACCATTCCCTGTGATGATCTTCTTATTTCCTAAAATAATTTAGAGTGAATTTTAAGAACTTGATTTTCAATAGTCCCTTTTATGCATTAATGGTTTGAATTAGCACTCAATGAGAGGTTTAGCTAATGGCCATTTGGAAAATCAAAGTCAAAATTACCAGGTAAAACCGGTGTAGAGATAGCAGGACATTTTGTTAAATTTACTGAAATCTCTCTTTTTGCAGCATATTTGTAACCATGCTGTTCGTTGTTTTTGAAATCTGTCAGGAGCAGCCAAAGGTAAAACAGGAGGTAAAATGGGAAAACAAGTAATTTCAGAGCAACTATTCTAAAAACCTAGAAGTCCTAGGAATGAAAGCCAACATAGAGTTATAGAATTATAGAATATTCTAGGCTGGGAGGGACCTACAAGGAATATTGAAGTCCAATTCCAGGACCTGCATAGCAACTCCCCTGGAGTCATATCATATGCCTGAGTACATTGTCCAGAAGCTTCTTGAGCCCTGGCAAGCTTGATGCTCAATGCTCTGAAGAGCCTGTTCCAGCATCCTCTGTGTAAACAACTTTTTCTTAAAATCCAGCCTGAACCTCACCTGACATATCTTCATCCCATAACGGCACAGCTGGAACCAAATCTCTTAATGATTTTTGTTCTTTTCTTGGGGGGTGGTGTGTGTAATGTCAGAAAAGTGAGCCAAATATAAGTTGCAGAGGAATCTTAGAAGAATTCAGCATGCCCATGTCTTTACTCACTGTATCATTCTGCTCCAGACTGACAGCCCAGCAGAAAGTAATTGCAGGGCTTGGAGTTTGGACCGGAGACAAGGCACAGTTGAGCTGCCTTTGAATAGTACCACACATCTCAATAAATAATTCTTGATTTCATTGTCATTTCATTGCAGTAGTTAAGGAAGGGTGACTTGGTTAAAATAAATGCAGATTGATTTGTCAAGCAACATGCTTCAACCTTGGGTGCCTATGCATTATGATCAATAATGTTTTGCTTCCTCTGTCCCCTCAAAGAGAGTGTGCCTCCAGTTGAAGGGAATACGACTGTCTCCTGCCAGTGACATTTTATGGCTGTGGAAGCTCATTTCTGGGAAGCCTTTTTTGTTTGATGTTGGCACAGAAATAAAATTAATCAGACATGCAAGATGTGAATGGTCATGTGCATAGACCCTTTCTTTTATAAGAGAAAGAGCAGAGATCGATAAAGCTCAGAAGAAGGAAACAGCTGTAAGCAGCCTTGTACTGGGGGTGTAATCCTGATGAATAATGTTGCTGTCATAACAGCAGGGATAATTTAATGCTGACACTTAGCAGCATGATAAATAGCTTGTCAGACATAGGCAGTGACAGAGTCAAGTGAAACTGCCCATGACAAGTTCTGAAATATTAATCTTCTACTAGACTGTGACTGTGCTGAAGGGGCAGCAGCGTACAGAAGACTTGGAGGGGAGGCACTTTGTAATATAAACAAATTTACTTTAGGACAAAATGCTTTTATTATGCAGAGAAATTTTTCCTTTACAAAGACTTTTATTTGCACTATTTTTATACAGGACTCTGGACATTTATGCTTTACAACAGTGTGTTTTATTTTTCCAGCACAGACTCTGATAGAATTTCTCTAAAATATTTCACTTCCTATTGGTAAGAGGAATTTGTGTATAGAGAATTTTTGGGGGAGAAACATTAAAAGAAAATTTATTCTCTTTTCCAATTTTTTTTTTCCCATCAGCCCACACACCCTTCTTCTAAGGATTTTTCCAATTTACCTAGGATCTTTACTGTGAATGTCACGTAAGCAACGTGGCAGCATTCCCTATGCCAAACACCAATTGATTTATGAACCATTTTTCCATTAGAGATGACCTAGAGTGATGGTGGATGTAACAGGCACTTGATATTCAAACCAGACTATTTATTTAGATGCAATTTGCTTAATAAAGTACTATGCTATTTTGATCTTTGGGGAGATGGAGTTGTCAACACACTACTCTGAAAATTATGTATCAGAGACTCCTGCATCCCTTTTGAATACTATTTTGATTACCAAGACTTCTCATGACAGACAAATGTTCTGCCTTCATTCAAGATCAGGGCTGAAATCAATAAAATCTGAGAGGCTATGATGGACGTGGACCTCATGAAGATAATGGCAGGATACAGCAGGCCAAGTAATAATGTTCAAGATGTGATGCATCATCTTAGAGAGGTGCAAGATGTGCCACTTCAATGCTAACAAAGGTGCAGTGGTAACAGAAGTGACAAATATTTTCCAAAGTTCACCAGCTTGCCATTATAGTTATCATATGTCTATGGTTGCAATCTAGGAGGTGATTTACCCCATTACAAAGATACAGGATTTAATTGTTGCAAATGTGTATTGTTGTATTTAAGTTAACAGTAGTCTAATTTCTGTCTTGAAGGCACTGTAAATTGAGCTGCCAGTGGAACATTGGCTCAAAGTCTTATTTATTTGTTGATACAGTATGGATGGAGTGAGAATGCTGCATGTTTGGCTCCGCAGCCAACACAGTACCTGAAAGTTTCTGTATGTACCCTGACAACTTATTGCCTTATCAGCATTGAAGAAAGGTGTCTGAACAAGGTCTGAAGTGGCTGAAGAAATGCCAGTGTTTTCTGTGGTTTCATTCTCCAACATGAGCATTGGTCAAAGTGCCAAGTCGTGCTGTGCTGAAATCCCAAAGGGAACGAGTACAGTTACGTGAAAGACCATGGGTAGCTGTTTGTTAAAGGCAAGGTGAAGTCTGCAAAGAGTTGAATTACAGTTCTCAGTGTAAGAACCATTTCTTTCACTTCAAGGAAGTATGATGAATACAGATTAGAGCGGAGCAGATTTCAGAGCAAGTCAAAGGATACGGGATTCTACCTTGGACCAGAGGGGCCCAGGATACTTTGAAGTATGTTTGAGAAATACAGTTCTCCTAATACTAATATTTTTTGAACTTGGATTATGTATTAGGTATGTATAATATCCTAATAATTCTATGCCTTAGGGTCTAACTCAACCCGCTGGCATTCATAAGTAATTAATGTACCCAGGTGAAACATATTCTGAAACTATCATAGCAGGATGCATGTGCTTGCCTTTTATGCAGCTGCTTTTGTCTCCAGTGGTGGAAAGGTGACCTGTTTTGGGGTCAGCTCCAGTACTAAGAGGAAGTTATTTATACTCAGCAGTCACTGTTGTAAGCACAGTATGATGTGACTTACCACTTGTTCCTGACTTTGAAATAATTTCTCTGTAAATGCACACAAACTTATAAAAAAGGTTCAGTAGAAAAATTCATCTAATGATTTCAAGAGAAGCTTAAAACTTTGCTAAAAGAATGATAAATGTAGCTTTTTACTCTTCTGAAGCATAGGGTTTTCTATATGTAATACAAATGTACCATATTAATTTAATTAACATTTTCTGTCATATTTTTATATTATACTTTAAGCTAAATCTTGCTATGTTGAGTTTGGGGATTTTTAACTCATTTTCCATGTATCTTGTTTTGGTTATAGTTTTGGTGTTAGTGTTTCATTAGTACTTAAAAAGTGCACACCAATAAGAGATGTTTGTAAAAAATTTTTCAGCAGATATATCCAGGAATCTTATTCTTTGTCAAGTAGAAGCCAATACCAGCTGACTTTTCATGGAGTATTTAGAGTTGTTTATCAGACAGTCATGCAAAAAATATTTGCCAAATCTTAGGGCTAATGAGCATTAATAGTGCTTGTCTGTAGTTTGATAGTTTCTGTGTACATCTGAATTATTTCTTTTGTGGTAATAAGCATAATTGGTGATAAGAATGATATTCAGTTTGCTTTATTTTAAAATATTAAACACACTTAAAGTAAAAAAAAAAAAATTCAAATTATTTAATTATTTCTGAAGGAAGAATCCAGCTATTTTCAAGAACTTGGCCTTCGTTTCTTACAACATAGTAGAAGCACTTTGAAGGCTGGTATAACAGAAACAATTTGTTGGTTTTTTTTTTTTTTTTAATTTTCTGAAAGGAAAGGAGGGAAAAAATTAGTAACTATGATTCTGAGTGACATGAACCTGATGAGTCTTCATATACCAAACCTAGGACAATTTTTGTGTTGTGTTACCAGTTCAGAGGGATTAACTTGTCATCTCAGACTCAAGAAACCTTTGAAGTCCTTCTATTCCCCTCCTCCAAGTAGTAAGAGTTACAAAATTGTGGAAAAATGAATGGAACTCTTTCTATTTTGGGAAGCTCATTTCCCATTCCCTCTAGATGGTAAACCATGAAGAGGTAAAAAGATTTTTTTTGCCAGAAACATCAAAATGTGAAGTTTAAAAGGTCACATTTTCATATTCATGTATGAATCATGTATGAAATCTGAATTTCTTCCTTGCTTTAATTAGAAGAATATAAGGAATAGTTGTCTCTTTTTGACCAATAATAAATGAATAATTTGTGTTTCCTTTTGATCAATAATTCCATCTTTTACACAAGAAACTTCCCAGATTGAAATTTTTCAAAGCAAGTGCCTCTCCATGAAGGGATGTGACTTTGAGGAAGAGTTCCTTGCCAGATCAGTTAAGCAGGAAATGAGTAATTACATGTAATGCATATTTAATAAAGCAATTTTTCAGCTTCTTTTTGTCTACCAAGTTCTTTCTCTCATGAAGTTAAAAACTGAGTCGTTGAAACTAACTGGAACTAAAGGGAAGAGAAATTGATACAATAAAATTATAATTTTAATGATGCACAACAGATGCAAGCATGGAGGATTTTTCAAAAGGTACAAAAACTGAACTTTCTTTAAACCTAGAGAATAAAAATAATTGGGTCCATGTTAGGGGTGAATACTGTTTCACCTGACGTCTGTTTAGATCGATGTGGTGACCTGTAGGACAGAAATTGTGCGTAGACAAAAAGGTCTGTGAAACTACACCTGCACAATATTTCTCTCTTGGTTTCTTACAGGCTTCTTAAATTCACAAAGAATTGATGCTGTCCAGTGCTAATTTACTGGGAAGTCTACCCAATCCTTGAGGGGTCCTAACATCCTGGAGTTCTTGTTAAAGGAATTTTCACTATTAATATGGAACTATATTTTAGCACTGTTTTACTGAACTCTGAATCACCTACTGTGTGATGGCTCCATAGTTTATCTAATAGTTGTCAAAGACTAGCAAAAGTGGCAATAGATTATCTTTAAATGAAGCAAAACAAATTGTTATTTTTACATCCATTCTTTGTTGGATTTATTCTTTGGGATGTTAAAAAAAATCAAAATAATTTATCTTATCAGAAATATTAAAGCCCCTCCAAATTTTGAATTATAAAAACTACTTGAAGAAGTTATTAATTCAGAAGAACTGTCATGTTTTACATTTGAATATCATGAAAATCCTGTTCTGTGAATGCTGGGATAAATGCCATCTGGTCTCTTGGATTATCCCAGCTGAAAATAATGTGTACTTCTTGCCATCAGTCAAAACTTCACATTCATTAACTAATTAAAAAAAAAAATGGAGAGAAAAAACTTCATTTTGCCAATATCATATTTTTTTTCCAGTGAATGAAAGCCAGCATTGTATCCCTTTTAGCATTAGTTTATGGCTATTCTAATGATAGTGGTAGTTTTGCTTAGTGGAGCTAATTTATCTTTGTGTCCTGTGCCACGTTATGGGGAAGAGATGTGTAATATTCTGGAACTATACAGCTGTCAACTTTCTGGGCTTTTCTTTGTAAACAACTTGATTAAATGAGATGTCATTAGGAACACTTTTGCTTGGGTTTTACGCTCCTGTAAGACTTGATATGTTTGCTGGCAATTTCTCATCTGGGCCTCTCCCCCAAATGATAGCTCAGGAAAAATATGTACGATGGCATTTTGTATAACAGGAAATAAATAATAAAGTTGAGAAGAGCTATTTAATTAGGGTGAGCCACACCTGTTACCTATCTGCATCTCCTCAGCTTTGCATTAAAATGTTAATTGAGCACAGCTGCAGGATGGGCCCTATCCTCCTGGTTTGGAGTGTCCTTGACACTAATGTCAATTACCACAGTTCAGCTAGGAGGCAGAACTGATGTTCCTGCACACATTCCCCTTTTTCCACCACTGATGGGGTAGCAGGACTTTTATCATAATGTCAGTTATACAATTTTTAGAAATTTAATATTGTAATTTGTGTGTAGGTTTTTATTTTGTGCCATTACGTGAGCATGACAAAACTGTAAACAGCAGATTTCAGAGTTAAAAAAATTAGCATAAATGTACTAAGGTGCCTCTGACAGATTCCATACCTATGGGTTCCCTACTTTCCTTCCCTTTCTCTATACCATTCTTTCTAGGAGCCTCCTGGGAATTAGTCAGAACACTTGGCCCGCAACTGGGGAAAGAAAAGAGCCCCTCAGCAATTGTTGCTTAGGTGTCCAGGCCATTTCATGCTGCCTGGAGCCTCCTCTTCAGACACAGTTGCCTCCTTCTCTGACAAGAAGTCCCTTGTGTCCCCCAGTGCTTGTCCCCTTCCAGCCCCTTGCCCCAAGTGCTGAACAATCTGCTCTCCCAGCAGGACAGAATCACACGGTGGCTTAATAGTCAATATTTATGTTGAGAGAACTGTACTTATATAAAGCATTGTGGAAAAAAAGCAGTAATAAAGATGTTAGGACACAGCACATAAAGTACATGAATATAACTTAATTTAGTTTTTGCAGGTATAATTTTGTGGCTCAAATGTAAGGCTAACTAACATTTGTGACAGACCTACTTATAAAAGATGAAACATGTATGCATCTGTTTCTCCCTCCTGCCCCCCTTTCTCTGAATAAAATTGAAGCTGGTGTGGACATCATCTCAGTGTAGTCTTTAAGGAATGCTGGGAAAAAGCATAGATGATCTTTTTAAGATAATAAATTTTCAGTAGGTTCACGTTGAAATGATTTGACAAGGACAGCATGTTTTTTCTCTGCTTAGAAAGATTGGAACCTGAATATAGAAACTTAAATTGATTTAATTTTGAACTTCCTTATCTGAAAATGTTCAGAACTAGGATATTTTTTATGATTTATTACCTGAAAACCATCAACCCTCCTGCTGGAAAAAATGAAGTAGCAGTACATAGCTATTAACCCCATGTTCTGTCAACTTGTAAATACAATCATTATAGAATTTTACATGTGGGAAATTTATCCATGTATACTGTGACATTTATGCAAGGACAGTAGATTTAAACAAAGGACCAACTTATTGTCTGATGCTCTTAAGTGCATGGTTTTTTAGTGGCAGCAGATTTACAGGCTCATAAGGCCTTTCACAGGAAGTCCTCACAACAGGTTTTCAGAGATACTGACTTTCTCAGAGCTATCTTTCAAGAGTATCACCAAAGTTTACCCAAAGTACAGCAAAGCCTCTACAAGGTGAGAATGATGAATGAAATGAAAACCTTGAAAGCCACAGG
>NC_141701.1:94113617-94146117 GCF_971803275.1 Cyanistes caeruleus
AGGGACCAGTAATAGAATGCATCAGAAACAAGGTTATCATTTTGCAGTCATTATCCTGTGTGGATAAGTTAGGAAATTTTTAATTAGAATCTGTTTTTTTCCTCATTAAATTTCGGTAGTAAAATAGTCAAATCATCTTGGTTGTGTTCAGCCTCATCTGAGTTTCATTTGCATCCTTCTAAAGCTGAAAAATACCCCTTCTGTAATGAAATATCCCAAAAACAATTGTTTGCTTTTTGCATGGGATGTTCCCCAACACCCCATCCCAGTCCTGTGCAATGACTGATCATCTTGGTGTCTGGCTGGGAGCATCCTTGTCCATCCAAATGGTGTTAGATAGGACTAAGCCACTCTGGGCATCTTCTCACTGATGCTGATAAAGCGAGTCTGACAAATTAGTATAGGACTTCAATTCAAATAGGTTTGAGTTTGGTTGGAGTTTTTTTTCCTTTTCTGTCTTTTTTTTTTTTTTCTCTTTCTTTTCAAACGTGAGTGGGAACTCTAAGAAACATAATTTGGAGATGAGAAAAAAGAGCGGCTGAGGGTAATGTTAGTAACGATACACGCAAAACTGTCCCAATTCAGAATATAACTAAACAGTGCCTTTGTGGATGAAATTAAACTCCTTCAGTGCACCACCACTTGTGAACAAGCCATCCCATAAACATTCAATCCTTGGGAGACTTGGGTGGTTCACTACACTCTGCACATGGCTGTGGCATTGTGCTTGGTGAGGTCTACTGAGTTCCATTTGATAAACATTGTGAGAATATGTGTGGCTTTCAACCTCTCAACTTTATGGTGTGCTAAAAGGCAATTTTTATTTTTTAATTGACAGGTCTGGAATAAAAAGAAAGATCTTCTGTTTTAAAATTTTTTTGGAAAGGTTTTCTGTGTCTTTTTCTAAAAAATATTACCAAGATAAAAAAATGAATATTGGGCTTGATGACTAATTTAGCTACAGATCCACGTATTCAAACAAGTTGTCATGATTTTTCTTGAAAAAGTCTTATATTAAGATATTTAAAATGTAGAGCATTATCTGCTCTTAACTATTTTGAAATACAGTAATAAAAAATAAAAGTTTTGTTTAAATTCTGCAACTTCATGTGTTTATTTCCATGGCCTCATCAAGACTGACAGAATATCTTTCTTCTATGAGAAAAAAGAAAAATGCTATTAATACAAAGCTTAGAGTCAAGTGTTCAGAATGATTTCATTTTTTAAGAGAACTTTCTTTGTGATTACAATAATTCTGGTAAGGACTCTATGAGATACTGCTGCACTTATGTCTGCTATTCTTTCCTGGCCTATTTACCTTCCTTGAAATCATTTTACCTTACCGGTATCATAACTGGAGAAAATTCTGTCAAAAAGCTTTAACTTTTACAACTTTTCTTGCCCCATGTCTGTGCTCTTATAATGCATCCTCTCTGATATTATGAACGCATGCAAAATGTGGAAAAGCTGTGGGTCTTAACACTTACGCTTTTCAGCTAAGCCATATTTTATTATGATCAAGATTATGAAAAATGAACAGAAGTATTTAGTTTTGGGTTGTTTGGGGTTTGTTTTTTTTGGTTTTTTTTGTTGGGTTTGGAGGGGTCTTTTGTATGTGTGTTTTTGTTTGCCTCGGGTTTTTATTTTATTTTTTATCCATTGATTCTGTAATGTCTAGTGAGCTATTCTGTGAGCTGTAATGCTTATTGTTACTTTTTAATGCAAACTCTGGAAATATTCATGTCTCCTAGCTATGGTTTGTAGCAGCTAAATACAAATCTTAATTTTTACAGCTACATTCTTTGTATATGTCTGGTAGAAAGACATCTTCTCTTGGGCTGATATAAAGATCTTAATTCTCTGGGGTTGATAATAAGATTTTTATTCTCAAATCTGTCCGTTGAATGGAAGTTTGTGAAAATGTCTGCCTGAAATGGCTTTATGGTACAAGACTGTGATGTCTATTTAACAGGGCTTTCTTCCTAAAAGCTGCCTTCACCTCTAAGCCAGATAACCACATTTAGTGTATACTTCATGTAGAAAACTGCAATATATTGATTTGTCTTGGGATCTAAATGCAATTAATAATATTTCTGGTGTGAATATGCTAAAAAATCTGAGAAGAAGGTAATTTTTTCATTACATCCATTTGCTTGCTTTTCACTCTTACACCCTGCATTTGTCACTAAGTTCCTTGGGCTGGCTCTGGGCGTGTCTGTCCTGTGCAAATAAAATTCTGCTGAAAGCACAGCGTGGTTAGGATGATTGGCTATGCTCTTGATGGGCTAGCTCTACCTTTAACTCATGCCAAACTCTTTAATCCAGCTGTTCCTGCGCTTCCCTTGCACACCTGATGAGAGGACCACAAAGAGTCACAACAAGGAGTTTCTCTGAAGAGCCATAGGCTTTCTGTGTGCAAGGGGAATGCTTTGTCTGGTACTGAAACAGGATTATTGCATTTGAGGGTCTCTGGGAATACCTGCTTAATGGTAGTGAAGTGATCTTGAAACCTTGCCAGCCAGTACTGTGTCAGGTTAATATGCAGGCCTGTAGGAGGTAAGATTCTTCAAGATTTCAGAAGGGACTTCTGTCTGACATTCTTTGATCTTTGATCTCTTATATCCTCTCTTTATAGCTATCTGGGTCAGTCATTACTTTCTCAAAGCCACACACTGAGAAGATGACACTTCCACATGCTCCAGCTTCTAGAAATAAGGAAGAGAATTTTTCACTACTCTGAGCTAGTCTGCCTGACTATAGTCTGACAGTCTGTCTGACTGACTTTTCTTGGAGGCCACCATGGATTGCAGTGATGATACAATGGAAGGTTGATTTCTGGAAAAAACCCACAATGATTTCCCTTATAACACCTGTTTAAATGGAGTGATATAGAATCAAGTTCTCCTGTCAGTTATTTTGAACTATTTCTTCTGCAGTAATCCTCATGGATTTCCTTGGGGATTTCAGAACTAATGGCATGGTATAACGTGTGCATGATGATAGAAAGGTGGCAAATAAGTTACAGGGCACCCTTTCTTATTTTAAAGACTTGGACTTCATAAAAATTGATACTTTTTTGCCTGCCAGTTTATGCAGTTCCTCATGATCAAAACCTGATATAAAGAAAATGCATGTATGCTATATGCTACCCATCCAATTACTCTGGGTGGAGTTCTCTCTCTGTGCATGTTCTGAAGAGTCCTAAAACAAATTACCCTGTGATATTGTTTCAGATACAATGGTCTTGTACCATTGAAGCAAAGCAAACTGTAAATTGCAAAACAAAGAATAAAACCATAATTACTGCTTTCATTTATTCATACCATATTAATGCAATATAATTATCTGGCAGGCAGGATTTTATGAATACTCAACAGAAAACCACCAAATGGTTGTTCTAATGAACACATAAAACCTAACACTTTAAAGCAGTAAATCACCTTCTGTTACTTTTACAGTGACAAATGTCTTTGAACTTTATAATTGGAAATAATGTATTTTGGCACTCTGTAAAAGGCTCTTCAGAGTACTATTGTGTTTGGAAGTATTTCAAAATGGACAGAAGTGCCAATGGGATACCTTAGGAATTGTTATGGAGATTTTTGCAATGTGCCTGTACAGGGCAATATTTTTTCTGGTGTGCATTGTGGCCTCCTAAAGAGTTCTTAAGGAATTGGGATCCTAAATAAGGCTTTAGGCTTGGATTATATATGTCATAGTAAATGGAGGTGCTTGAAAGAACAGTGAAAGCACAAAACCAAAATTTTCTGAAAGTTATCCAAGATTGAAATTTTTCATAAGGCCTTAAAGAGCACAGTTACCCATCTCAAACTCCGTTAAGGCCACAGAAAGACTTTGCCATGAAATAAGCACAGAATAGAGTGACAGGATGGTGCTAACTCCAGGCCTGGTGGAGGAGAGATCTGCCTAGCACATCCTGAGTAATGCATCCAGACAAAAATCCCCACCATGGCAAACTATGTGAAGCAGTGACCGATTGTACACATATCACTGGTCAAACAAAGATCACTGCAGGTTCTAGGACAGATGGCATCTGTGACCACCA
The DNA here is from genome assembly GCF_971803275.1 of Cyanistes caeruleus. NCBI lineage: Eukaryota > Metazoa > Chordata > Aves > Passeriformes > Paridae > Cyanistes > Cyanistes caeruleus. The sequence goes on from NC_141701.1 coordinate 94,117,684, forward strand.
CCAGCCACTCACCCAAACAGGCCTCTGTGGATAGATACCTAGAACCTGGACTGTAGGTTAAGCTCTGTGGCAGGAACTTGTGATAATATTAGGTGGAATTTTTGTCTGGGTGTTATCTCCAACATAGGGAGACGTAAACAAAGCTGGTGACGAAGAATGTATCACTAAAAATGTGCACAAAGAATGCAGAAGAGGTAAAGCCAACTCACCAACTGTACTGAAATCAGTTTGACCTAGCCAAAACATAATTTTTACAGGGGAGATTGAGACCGTCAACTCATGGCCAATAGACCCAAGAAACACAGCAACTCAAAAGACAGAGCATGCGACTAATTAAAAAGGGACTTATTTAACAAACAGAATAAGAGAACTGTGTAGTCAATGAGCATTAATTTCTTTTTTTGCTAAAATGCATCAATAGTGAAAAGTTCTGAATGACCTCAGATACCTCCCCATTGAATCCACTTGATTTCTGTGTCACTGTCTCTCTCTCTTCTGAGAGGCCTGACCACCCTCATGAAAAAAGGGTAAAAAGGCTATTGACCATCCTGAGATAATGTATTATTTAATATTATTTACACAAACACTTTACTAATTGTTGCCACCTTTACATAGCCCTAAAAGCCTTTTAAAGTACACAATATGAAATAAAGCCACAATCCTAACTGGCAAAGTTGATTTTAAAGAGCACACATAGTGAGGAATAAATCAATTGTAACAAATTTGTGAAGTTCAATGCATAACTTATCTTCCTTCTCTGGAAGTTCCTTTTTTTGGCCCATCATCATCAAAATGGTAAGCAAACTGTTGGTACAGGCTATACTAGAGCAGTGGCCTGGTCTAAGAGAGGGAAACTACATCATATTTAACCTATTCCTTCCCCAGAATTGATGGTTTGAAGACAATTTATTAATCTAAAGATTTTTGTATTTTGTTCTAAATGACCTTTATCTTCCATCTTTAGGGAAAATCCTGTATTCAAAACCACCTTGATTCTGAATTATTTCTGTGTTGCACAGGGGCTTTCTGGGATAAAAAAATGACTTAAATACATGTGATGCTCGTGCACTGAGTTGCTGGTGACCAGACTGTGGCATCCTGTACTGTGGCTCTGTATAGATATTGCATCAAAGATGGGAGGGAATCTCTTATGCTAAAGAAATAATGTTCTAAAGCTGCCTTCAAGGTTTTCAATCTGAATTACAGGAGAAAAAAATATTGACACTCAAACTTTCATTGGCAAAAAAGATCTTGTTTTCTTCTGTAATCAAATATGCTAACCAATGCTAATCTTTTAGCCCCTTAGGAAAAAAATAAACAACCCCCTGAGTGTGTAGTGGAATCTATTCTTTAAATAAAGATCATATGTCAAAAGTGCACAACTAGATGCAAAACAATGTGGTTAGGTGTCCATGTAAAAGAACAGAAATTATCTTCTCTGAAAAAGCTTTAATATATGCCTAAGCCATTTTCTGTTAGAGTGCTGCCATGCACTTGAAGGGTCAGGAAGCTCATTTTCCTCAAGTCTCAGCCTATAACACTGGTGAAGGTGTAACATACCTAAATAAACATCCACAATAATTTTTGCATAAATGTAAAGCGACACAAGAATTGAGATGCAATTATTTAGCATTTGTGGGGAACGGAGATGGTTTATTTGGTATGTCAAGTACTGACTCCCTTGAGAGAGAGAAACCACTCACTGAAATGTCTAAACTTTTACAATGTGTTGGTACGGTGGCAGCATTAAATAGACAGCTTTCATAGCCATTATGTGTGTAATTTTTGCAAAATCTTATGCAATTTATGATAAACATTTTTAGGATTCTTTGGGTTAATACAATGGCAAATAGATTCATAATTACCAAAAAAAGAAACCCATAAAACAACAAACCCAAAATAATTTAATTAAGGGAATAGATTAGGCAGTATTGTGCATTTAGTATGCTTAGACTTAAGGAATTAACTGAACATGAAAATGTATTTTTAAAAGGCCTAGGGTGTTAGCCTTTACAAGTGGAGAACTTTATTTACTTTATATTATATACTATAAGCTTAGAGAGTCCAAAAAATAAGTTTGTTTTTTCTTAATATTAGCTTCTCTTGAGTCCTCCCTGTGTTGCCTCTTTAAATGCTAGAAACTGCTGAAAACCATTTAGCACTATGCAGTGGCTGTTTGAACCATATCCTTAAAAAGAACAAAGATAGTCAAGACAGTGTTGACTCCCCAGGCCAGTGGGAAAGATATTTGGATAAAGTTATGCTTCAGGCCGAGGTCAAAATAGATTTTTGCTCTATTACCAATAGATTTGTTTGGAAGTATGTTTATATCTGTACTCCAAATCTATCTATTTATCATTAATCAGCACCCCTGCAGCATCAGTCTGGTTGGAAGGTGGCAGAATCCCAAGCCTAGTTGGGAGGCTGTGGAAGGCAGGAGTGAGGATAGAGAGCCAATAGCTGATATTTTTAACAGGGCACAAAGGATCTGTTTGTCCTCCAGTGGTGGTGTGATGTATGTGCCACATCCTGGCCTGTTTCAAGAGCAAGTGGGAAGGATCCTGCTCTTATTTCCAGGTACTCTGTTAACTTAAGAAGTGCACCTGGCTCAATACCACTGTGGTATTGGAATCGTATTCATTTGGTCCTCACACCTGACCCAGGGCCTTTCCTAAGCATCACAGGGCAGTGTTTTGTTTAAAAATTCGAAGTTTGAAGCCTTGTGGCCAACAGACAGTGGGTGGGATGGGGCACATGGTGGCTGTGGTTTGTCTTCTCTGCTTTTGTTGCTACCTCTTGGCTGGAGACTTGATATGACTTGTTAAATTATGCACATCAGTATAAGAGCAGTCCTTCTTCCCAGAAGTGCTGGCTACACTTGGCTATCTTGGTCCTGGAGGTGAGGTTAAAAAAGGCATTAGAATGAGACCAAGCTCTTTGTGCCAGCTTTTGTTTGGAATAGAGACCTATCACTATTAAAGCTCCTTAGCTCTCCTTAGGCTGGTCCTCAGACCAGTGGAGTAAGGCTGCGTGATTATGTTAGCAGATACTTCAGGAGGATGAGACCCCAGCCCTGGAGTCTTTATCTATAAACTAGGAAATATGTGTTAAAATCTGGAATATAAATTGTTATACAGTAATAAATACAACTGATTTCTCTGAACCAGTAACAGTGCTCTTAGTTATTATTTTGTCTGTGTAAATACATCTTGCTGGAGAGCACTAAGTGCAACAACAAGGTGAGCATATTTGTTTGCTTTGGTATCTTATTGCAGCTTCTTTTATTGCATCATGAATTTGACCCTTTTCCTAGAAGTTCATGTTTTTTTTACATGCGGTATTAATTGACAACAACACTCCACAAAATTTATGCATATTTTGAAGTTCTTAGGTGCTTATGTGGAGTTCATACCCCGTGTGAAATTTTTGGGGAATTTTTTGTTTGCTGGTGAGCCACTAAACACTGTACTATAGTTGCATGGTTGGAAAGTTTTGAGAAGATATGTCTTCTGAAAGGCATGAAGCATAAGATTACTTGAAAAAGCTTCTTAAGCTTAGCCCTGCTGCTTACTTCCACTTGGGCCAGTTTGCAACAGTTTCTCTTTGGGACAGCTGCTTTCATTCATAGTCAATTTAATTCATTTGGGCACAGTTTTTGATGTTATAACTACTTTGAGCTCTGCTGCAGCATCTCTGATACTGTCTTTCTGTTCCTGTGGTTTATGTCAAAATCTAAACTGCTTTACAATCCAGTAAATTTATTGAGTAACCCAAGAAAAAAATATTTGTTTTGCAGATTTTTTTTTCATCTTCTGTATTTCTTAACAATGTTTGCAATTTAACTTCTGATTCTCTCACCTGTCAGTTGGTAAAAGAAAAGATATTTTCCTAAATTATATTTTCCTGTGGATTGCACTATTCACTATTCAAAATTACCTTGTTTAGTAGTTTGATACCTTTATTTTATTTTTTCTGTAATATAGGCCAAAGACATTCTTTCCTTGCTTACAGGAAAAATTGCATAAATTTGAAATACATTATTTTTTATTTTTCTCTCATCCATGCTATTTTTATTTCTTGAACTTTCTCAGGATTTTCTTTCTCTCCTCTGTGATTTTAAAGGTTACACCATGCTGAAATATTGCTGTGATGTCTCAGTGCACTTCCTTCCTAACCTTTCTGCTTTATCCAAAACTTAAAAGTTTAGGCTTCCTTCCACCTTCATCTGCTGAAACTAGAAGTTTCTCCATTAATGATAGCTAAGATACAGCCCTCACTGCACTGATTTTTGGTATAATAACTGTATAAGACTTGTGTTTTTTAATTTAAATAAAATAATTTACTATTTGGTTTTAATACCGAATTAGTTGACATTTCTCACAGACTTCATGTTGTCACAAGCACTTGCAGAACAGATCTCAGTTTTAACTGTCTCAAGAGCTTAGGCATGGTTAGAAAAGAATAAAACTTTATATCTAACACTAAAAAGTTAATGTTCTTAAAAATCTCTTTACTACAAAATTTAAAGTTCTTCTACTGACAGATTATTATATTGAGTGGGGAAAAAAAAGATCAAATCATATTTGACCTTTTAAAGAAATAAAGGTCATTGTGGCACTTCCTTGACTGTCTCATTTATGTACCACCCATGCCACTCCCATTTTATTATTTTTTAATTGTCTGTGGAAAATGTCTGTAACCACAGATGAAGTGTGACAACTAAACTTTGGTTAATGCCCTTTTCTTTGTGGAAATAGGTTATCGGATTTCAGTAACTTGTAAACTATGATAATATGCATATGCTATTCTTGGTTCTGCTGGTATATTTCTTGTTCATAGACTGGCACCAGGACTAGATGCATTACTCTGTACACAAATATGGTTCTGAATCTTTTTTTTTCTGCAAGTTTAGGAATTTTGTCACTTGAGATATATGGAAACTGGATTCTAACAATCTGAATAAATCTTTGACCTGTGGTTAACCTCACTTTCTGCCCTCACCCTTCTTTTTCAAATTTTAGAACTTGTATCTCAAAATTTTCTTCAAAGTGTTTTGCAAGTTTATCACCGTGGAGATCAAGTTAAGTCATATTCCAGAGGAACAAATATTATCTTTAAAAAGATAAACAAACACCTAGTTCTAGTTTGTACCTGTTTCAAGGCCACTTGCAAGTTCTTATAGTTTATTGACCTGTGAGAGCTGCTTCAGCCATTTAGCTTAAGTACCTCCAATAGAATGTTATGTGTTTGCCTTGTCCAGTTATTCAAGTAGCTGCACTATGGAAACATCCTGTTCTGAGCATAGTTCTTCTCTATATTATCATCTCCCTCCAGGGAAGGGGTAGTAGTAGCAATGACTACCTTTAACTGTACTGAAGAATATTTCTGCCCTGATCTGTCATTCCCTTTCCCATGCTGCTTATGGTACAGGAAAACTGGCAACACAGGGAATATGGGGTTCCTGATGCCTCCTGCTGTACAGGTGGGAGCAATTGGAATGATGTGCCGTCATGTCTTGAAATGTTTTCCCACGTACTAATTGCTTACACAAGCACTTGTTCAATCTTTTCCTTGACTATTCATGTGCTCTTAATTGTGTTTTGTTTTGTTGTTTTTTTTTCTCAGTAGCTTTGATGATTTTGTGGCCTGAAGAGTTGAATGGGTTGAAGCTGGAAGTAAGCAGTGTCCTCTTTGCTGCACAGTACTGTGTATTCCAGTGTGTGCATGGAACTGGAGGTAATCTGCATACTAAAGGAAGGCACCATTAATTATGCAGCTATTGCACTGTGAGGAGTGGATAATTCTAGGTTTCAATGGCCTTGAATCCTTATAAGTGTTATGTTTTCCAATGTATTAACTTTTTTCACTGATCTTGAGAGACACAAGCAAGCACCTGAAGCTGACAGAATTAACCACAAGGATCCAATTGCTTTGCCGACATTTCTTTAATTCTTATGCATACGCTTACCATTCTCTTTGCTTGGTGTTTGCTGTTGCCTAAGCTTTTGTCTCTTCCTTCCCCCCAACATGACTTAGTAAATAGTAGTATTCAGGATTCTGTTTGGCAACAGGTCTCAGTGGTGAAAAAGTCCCAATGTTAGAAGTGGTAGCATCAGAAAAAATAAGATAGACTGAGGCAGTTCTGCAATGCAATACAGAAGAATATACTCTCTGGTCTTTACTAAGAAAACATCTTGTTCTCTTTTTTTCTGACAAAACCGATTTATTTCTTCAGTGAATATTTTTCAATTATTATTAAACCAGAAGGGACGTGTCCTTACTTGAAATCTACTCCTGAAGTAGGCTGTAGGCAATAGTCCCACCTTTCTGCAGTGAATCTGAAAGACCTGTAGCCGAGGCATCGCTCCCACCTTGGCCAAGAGCACGGACAGGATCGGGGATCGGAGCAGCTCCCGGCTCTCTCTGGCTGTGGGTTCATCCCTGCGGGGTGTGGGTTCATCCCTGCCGGGTGTGGGTTCATCCCTGCCGGCTGTGGGTTCATCCCTGCCGGCTGTGGGTTCATCCCTGCCGGCTGTGGGTTCATCCCTGCGGGGTGTGGGTTCATCCCTGCCGGCTGTGGGCTCATCCCTGCCGGGTGTGGGTTCATCCCTGCCGGCTGTGGGTTCATCCCTGCGGGGTGTGGGTTCATCCCTGCCGGCTGTGGGTTCATCCCTGCCGGGTGTGGGTTCATCCCTGCGGGGTGTGGGTTCATCCCTGCCGGCTGTGGGCTCATCCCTGCTGGAAAGCGGCCCTGCGGTCACTAGATGGCAGTCTGTCCTCCGGGATACACAGAGCCGGCGGACCTGCCGCCAGAGTCCGAGATTAATATGATTTGGATCGGCTCAGTCAGTATTAAATCACTTAGGTTGTTGATGAAACAAAAAATTTACATCACAGATGGAACGCGTTGTTCACACTGAAGCGTAAGCTCTGCTGCCATGGGGCACCTGGATTCGGGCAGTGCTGCTGCTTCTCTCTTCTCCTCTGTCCCCATCCTAAATTTTCACTTTAAGTGAGGTGTTTTTCTCTCTCTCTTTTATTTTTTTTTATTTTTTAATTTTATTTTTTTTTTTTGTGAGAGGGTGTAAATAGAGTAGGAAAGGAAGTTGAAGGTAAAGTTGTGAGTAAGTCTGAAATTTTATTTGTGTCTTCATAGCTTGCTAAACCAAAAAGGGTAGGGAATATGCAACTTACTGCCAAGTGTTGTACATCTCTTGTGAAGATAATTTCCAGGGAAACTTGTAAGTGTTCCACTGCAATACTTAATGGATTTTTTAATAGGAAAACAATAATTTAAAAATGCTAAATCTCTTTTCAAAAAGATTGCATTTGCAGTTCTGCATTTACCATTTTATTAATAGCCTTCAAATTTCAGTTCCCATTCTATATCTCTATTAAATAAATAAAAGCATATTTTTTAAAAAAAAAGTCTCAGTTTTGAATTTCTTTCTCTTCTGAAATAACTGGATTTAAAACCATTAAAACACTCATTTAATACTACTCTTTTATCACCATGCTACCAAAAAGAGCTTGAAATATGTTTAATTATATAAATAATGTTTTCAGAGCAAACACAAAAATTTACATCTATTGCTTAAGAGTATTAAACTGTATAATATTTAGAATAGCATGCGTTGCATGCTTTGTTCTTTATTATTTCCTTGAAAAATGCTCAAGAGTAATTTTTAGAAATTTAACAATCAAACAGATATCTGGTGTATTCTATCCCATTTAACCATCCCCTACATTCTGCACTTTTTTTCCTCAACAGCCTGTCAATATTGCATCGATATCATCATTAGGAATTTTAACAATCAAATGGATTTGCAGTGCATGCTTATCATGATTAGCAAGCACATTCCGCATATTTCTATTAACAGCACGTCAATATCATCATTAGAAAATCTGCAATCAAATGGATCTGTAGAGCAAGCATATGCTGAGCATCATAATATTTAGAATCCAAAAAGGATTTGCTTAGCATAAATCTATTTCTGCTAGTTTATTTGTTTTTCTTATAGAATGGCCATCTAGATGTCATCTTTTAATATAAAACCTTTAAAATGGTGTTTATGTGAATATAGCATGGTGTAAACCTCTGCCACAAACTCCAGTAATAGGGCATTAGGATTCATAAAGGTGTCATAAGTGTTTATGAAGGATTTATAGCATATTATGCCTTTCACTTTGCAACAAAAGCTTTGATTTTCAAGTGTAACTTTAGTACTGCATACATGCAGCTATTTACCACTTTTTCCTGCTTGCCTTTAACTGTGTGAATGACTTTAAAATTCTTTCTCTGTACATATTATTAACTTGTGGCTTAAAGTCTACTATGTAGGAAAAAGACACGAATAAAAAACAATCCAGAGTTTAACAAGACCCAAAACTTATTTCTCATGTATTTTATAAGACTTATATAAAGAGTGCGACCTAGTATTAGCATTCTAACATGATGAAAATGTAGTAGCAATAGGCTCTAATTTTGTGCCATATGCTACAGAATTAATGGCATGCCCCTATCGCTGTAAGATAGGAAACAATTAACTGTTCTCCCACATGCATATATGTATTCCCTCTTTTGATGCTGATCGAGTGCAGAGATACACTGATAAAGGAGAAATACTGTAATTGTTAAATTCAAATTTTGGATGTCCAAGGAGTGTAGAATTTTTTTTCTGAAGAACCAGTTGAACCAGAGTACCTCCAGAAAGAAGTTTTTTCTATTAGTTTCTGAAAATATTAATTGTAAATTTAATGGAGAGATGTGATGCAAGTTGCTTTTGTGACTTTTGTAAATAATAGTTATTGCTGAGCAGAATTTTGGCCTTCTATCTTTACTACCTTTGAAACACCCATTTATTTTTAGGCCTGCTTTAAATACAGTAAGATAATAAGGAATGGCAGAGTCCTACTTTAAAGAACCATTTGTTTGGGCAGTAAAAATATAGCCTCTCAACATCCTTAACCAATTACCCGTCTTTGTTTATGCTGTTTATGGCTTGTAGGGTAATGGCTCCAGCTGAGCTAATAGCCAGCTCTAGTCTGGACATCATTGCAGGAGAAAGATTCACTTCTCCTGGAGATGAGTGCTGCAGTGTCCCCGGCCCGTGTGAGGTCTCCGCCAGGGTCACGCTCCCGACATCCTGCAGTAGGTGAGGACAAGGACACAGCACACATGGCTTGAAGACAGATAGTTTAACCTTGCCTAACATTTCACCTTAGCTACTGCTGTTTTTCATAGCTCCCCTTTCAGAGCTGATATAGTAGCTTTATGGGTGTGGAAGCATGATTTTTATCTTGGCATTGGTTTAAGGATAATCGGGTCATCTGTAGAAAAAAGCCTGAACTCTGACTCTCCTCATTTAGAACCAATGATCTCCCCAGCCTATCTGCTGTGACAGTGTACTTCAGCAATTTGATGATGTTGATCTATATGAAAATGAATATTATACTTTTTCTTTATTTCATATCCACTGTTTGCTGCATTAAGTAAGGTACTCTGCTGTAGTCATGGTAATTGTACACTCTGGACTTGCTTCAGATACATTTGTGCCTCATGGGAGCCAGTCATATGGCAGCTTTACAGGGATTTTATATTTTTATATGTTTTTTGTCATCAAATTGTGTCCCCTCTGCCTCTATGCCATGCAGGGGTCATGAACTTTAGGTTCACTAGGAGCATAAACCAGGGCTAGATAAGGAAAAGCTTTCTGGAAGCTTGCATGGATAGTACAAGCACAAGCAGAAACTGCTGACAACTAAGCTTTCCTGTCAGGTAGTTATGCTCAGCTAATGCAATAATAATTTGCACAGAACAATAAGCTGTATTGCTGTATATAATATTCTTTTTTCTAATGACTCATTATCCTAGGATGATGAGGAGATGAGTAGAATGTAAGTGTATTAAAACATAATTGCTTTTCTATTCAAACAAAAGCATGCAGCGTACACATTGTGACAAATGCCTAATGAATAGAAGTGGAGCTTTTTTGTTCTGTGTCAGTTTATGGCAATGCCTGCCATAACTGCCTGTTTAAGATCTTAATTGCTTTTAATTTTAACAGTTACCTGATAGTTGCTTTTGGTTGAAGAATCATGCAAAAGACTGTGCTGCTTCACTGCAAATGGGGGGTTGCTTGCAAACCAAGAGTGTCAACTTCAATGATTCAAGTTAAACCATTATAAGATTAATTTTGTGTAGCTCCTGCTACTCTACCATAAATAATTGTATAAATATTGCCCCAAAGTGATTTCTCTGGTAGAAAAAATGCACTAAAAAAAAAATCTTTGAAAATACTTGAGTGAAAAAAAGTATTAAACACATAAATTTCAAACATATAAAAAATTTGCCTCCCATAAATGTATTAGCATCAGACTTGAATAAGAAACTGTGAGTGTTAAAGTCAGCCTTATGCAAGAAGTTGTGCTCAGTTCCCATAATCATTGGCAAAATCCTAGACTTAAGTTGCAATGGCTAATTTTTCTCTTCAGGCAACACTAGCCCTGAGTAGTCATTTCCATAAATACATATGAATTTGGAAGATGCCAAGAAAAAAATCTCCTTCCACTTATAGAATTATAATCTCCCCTTTGTGTTGATGACCAATGCCTGAGTTGTAATTTTTGAGTCTTCTTTTATCATTATCTCAGCCAGAACCACCACCCTATGTGGTATCTTTACATAATTAAACTTTGTATCCATCCTTATTCAAACCACTGGAGTCCTCCCAAATGAGTCAGCAGGTATCTAAGTAGTGCCTGTGCATTATAGCAATAAGTGAACAAAGTATGAATGACCTCCTGTATTATTTTTTTTTACTCAGAAAGTTCAGTCTTCGATAGCTCTGTCTCATGACTGATTTTGCCAGGGCCATCATCATGACATCCATGACAGAGATTGTGGTTAAGCTACCTTGAAAGCCAAATCAAGAGAACCCAGTTTTACTCCTCTCAGAAGACAAAAGACCACGGTAAAACAGAAGGACAAATATGTGCATATTCAACTGCACCAAGGTGGGGTGCTGTGCAGGCATCAGACAACAGGGACTTGTGTCTCAGCATCCCCTGGAGTGTGGGGAGGTTCCATGTTTGCAACATTCTCACTGAGCATGCCACCTCTGACAAAGTGTTATCATGAGATGTTTGAATGTATGTTCTGCTTAAATCCAGTGAAAAATAAGATCTGTTTTACTAAACCTAAATGTAATGACACATGACTTGTGTAGGGTGGTCAAAAACTGACACTTCATTTTTTCATGTTGCTTTAAAGGTTTGCAAAAGTTGTATTTTTTTTTTGCCACTTAATGCTTAACTTTATGAAAGCCATGGTATGCTTTTTGAGGACAATGACATATGCTTTCTAAATGGTGCCTCTTTACTAATTTCCCTGGAAGCAGATGAGTGAGCCAATACTTAGTGTGCTCGGTGTGTTGAGGTCCTACAGGGCAGAAGTACAAGATGCTCATGGGTATTGGCCTTCAGTTTGGCTTCTCTGAGACGCTGCTCAGACTTCTTCTTTCTTCTTTTTGCTTGCCATCGTGATGTCAAGTCAAGATCTGGAAAAAAGTTGTTCAGATACAGTTTACATGTCACTTTTGTGCCTCTTTGCCTGCTGGATGATGTGCTCCTGGGATGCAGTTCCACCTCTGCAGGCTTTCTGCTCTCACAGGTTCTCTAGCCAAGAGCTACAGGGCAGTCTCAGAGCATCTCTTCTTGTGGTTATGGAAGTGCTCCTACTCTGTATAGACTTGGCCTTTCATGTTGTGTTGTGGCTTCGCTTGTTTATCCCTGTTGCACTGGTAAGGGAGAGGTTACACAAACGCAGAGGAACCTCACCTGCCAAACACTTGAGATATATCTGCTGGCCAGTCCAGTGCCTATGTCCAAGCTGGCAGAGTGGCTGGAAAGCAACACTAGAAAGGTACTTTTGGGTCTAAAATGGAGCAATGATGAGAAACTAAGATTATCTGATGGAACAAAAGGGCATGTTCGAGCTTGGATCCAAGGTTGTACAATTGCCAGAAACTCTTTTAAAGAGTGGCAAAACAGAGCGTGAGACTTGAAAAATTTGTTTCCTGCTATTAAGCAACAAGATTCCCTCTAAATGCCCAGTGATCTGAAATCTGTTCTTGGAAATTCTGCATCTTCAAAACTGAGATGAACTATTCTCAGTGTTGTAGTTTCAGCTTAGCTTTTGGGTTTTGTTGTTTGGTGGGCTTTTATTTTTTATCTCATTTTATTGGGGCAAGTTGTTTTGTTTTGTTTTTTTGTTGGTGTGGGGGCTTTAGATAGGGGTTTTTGTTAGGTTTTTTTGATTTTTTTCTTTTTCTCTAATGATTGGCTTTTTTTCTTCAAGAAATTTCTTCTTAAAAGTTTTGCGCTTATGCAAAATATCAGAATGTCTATATTGTAGACACAACCTTGATGGACATTAGCTTCCTGAGGTACATGGAAGTTAGTCAGATGGTTCCTGGTTATGACACAGAAAAGCACATAGGCCTCTCTGCAATCCAAGGCCTCCCATTGTCCTCCTGTTAGGCCAGGTTTTGCCAGTTGCACTGTGTTTTCTGGTAGCAAGTTAACTCTACTAGAATTCTCTGATTCTGTGACAATAAAGCTGCCTCTATCCTGCTGCACTTTGTGTCTGATGCACTATGAAGAAACACACTACTATTTCTGGAATATGAACTGTTTTTTAATGAGTGACTTGGAAGAGTGTTATATTATTTGTATTCCTCAAACATGAGGAAATTTCTTGCTCTGTATGAGACTGGACAGAAATAATGTGTGGTTGTTTTTAAACAGTGAGGTTAATGATAACACACATAGATGTGTTTTGACATCTTTTATAAATGCCAAAATTTCAAGGAGTCACTTTTTTTTTTTTAAATTTGTTTATTATATGTAGTAAATATTTTTGATCCCGTACACATTGCCAAAGTTTTGGTAAAGTTTAACACAGTTGATTTTTTGACATTGTTTTGTGATGTGTTTGCTTTGCTTGATTCTTATACAGATGTCTATTTTGTAATACAGTCTCATATGTTACAGAACACAGTATTAGTGCATTTTGTTTTCTTTGAATAACATCTACCTAAAATAAAAGAAATTAAAGTACATTCTAATTTATGTCTATATTTATATGCAGTATTCAGGGATGAAATTCCCCAAAACTGATGTATTTTACTTCCCACTGCTTCTAAAGAAAATGTGCCAATTTCCTTTTAATTAATACTTTTAAGTAGACACCTACTTTATTACCAAAGTTCTAGAAAATGTATTGCAGTCTGAGGTTACAGATTAGTCTATCTGAAGGAAATAGTTTTCTGTAAAATCTTAATGTAACTACATTAATTTTTCTCATTGCTATATTGTATGTCCATATTGGTAGTCATTGGAGAAGTATTCAAATGTGGAGAGTGTGGAAAGAAGGAAAATAAACACCCTAAATAATTTAAACTCATTCATAGTTTGTAGTCTTCTACTTCCCTTTCTCCTTTTATAAAGTCTTTGCTTAGATCATTTTGTTCATATACTGAAGAAGAATGATGATGTGAACAGATATTATTGAAAGATAATACCAGGCTTAACTGGCAGCAGAGAATGGGTTATGATTAGGTGGAGAATTGTTCCTATTTTTTATGTATAGTTCTGTTTGTAACCTTTGTTTTCACATCTGGCTCTATACTTGGAGAAAGTTTTGTTCTTTTAGTAATTCTATTTCTTCTGTTGGATATTTTTTTTGATTTTTTTCCCTTCATCTTTGCAGATTTTTCCTTTTTAGCTATTGCTGTAGCTCAGTCAGTGGGAGGAGCGAACTTCATATTGTGCAGTAGGTCTTTGGACTTGTATTTGACTTTTAAACACAATATTCCAGGATACAAGGCCCTCTTTTCAGTGTTTATGGGTGCATTTAACTTGAAGCTTACCTTTTAGGTTTATGTTCTGCTGAAGCATTACCTGCTCTGGGTTTTTTTCCTGCTTTTCAGATTAATTTTCTCACTTGAGTGTTACATTCCTCATAGGCAAAAAAAGTTGTATGCTTATTTTGTTTGTGGGTTTTCCACAGATCCACAAATGTTGCGTATTATAGGATTTTCACATCACCTCTCCTACATATTAATGGCTAAGCTTCACTTATATCTGGAAAGTGAATTCAGTGAGAGCATAATAAATAGCAGTCCAACCTATGCAAAGTATATCCTGAACCTATTTGTGTCCTGTCTGTCTTACCCATGGATGCTTGTTCAGTTGCAACTCACAAGCACTGGTTCTGCTTTCTTGCTGGGTGGCGTCACTTCATAAATATTTCTGTGTCTTGCCTATGGTCCCCACACCCTGGATTTCCCATGTTTGGAAAGCACTTGCTGAGAACTCAGTTGGCATATTATCAAATGGCCACAACCCAGCAATAAGGTATAGGTGGAATTTTTAATATGAAGTTGGCAGGTCTCATGTCTCAACATGGGCATTTATTTCTTTTTCCCTAGTTAGTTTATTTCTTTAAAAGAAAAAAGAAAAACAAGAAAATATTTGCAGAATTGAATTAGTAATTTCATACAGAAGAGCAATAATTGTTCCTTTGGAAATTCTGAAAGAGACAGTTTTCTTTTGACCTAAAAGTTAAAGTTCTGTGAGTCAGACTACACTGAAAACAAGGTCTTGGGCCAAAGAACTCTGCTTTTCCAGGAGTAGACTTCAACTCCCTTGGGCAAGAATTAATCTGGTTCTACTCATCCCAGCACTTTAAAGATGCCCGAAGATAATAACCTCTTAGTTTTTTCTGTCTGAAGCTCTTATTTTTACATAAATGCTCCTGTAATCTTTGGCAATGGATTGGCAGAGTAACTGAGTGAAGGTGACTGTGAAGCCTGGTGGTGAGGGTGCTCACTTGCCAGGAAAGTCACCTTGTTTCCAGTCCTGTTTCTAGACAGGACTTAGTTTATTTAGACTAGAAACATGTTAGCACTGCCTAGTTGCATAATTATGTTATATCAGGCCAAAAAGGTTTTTACAAGCCAAAGCTCAAGTAACATAAAAACAATTTGCAAAATTAAAGGCTGCCTAAAATGTGTACACCTTCTGTAGTGGAAGGCTGTTAGCAGCATTTGTTTCTCACTGTCTGGAAGGCCATCTTCTGTAAAAGCACAAGTATGGTTTTGAGACATACACAACTAATTTATGACAGACATTAGATCTTGCTAAAGCAAGACAGAAATACCGAAGGAAGCAAATTAAAATATGTAGTCAACTTTATCTCTAAATCACATACTATTAAGAAAGGCGGTAGTATGCTGCACATAAATAAATATTTGTCTTCCAGGACACGTGAAACACAGTCTCCTGTTGTATGCCTAACAGGCTGTGCACCCAAGTTGACTGTAGCTGATTCCCAAGCATATTCACATCAAATGGGTCTTTGTATCTTTTCTGAAGGTGAACATGTAGCCTCTGATCCACTGCAAATTGCACTGAACTGTCACAACTGCATGAGGAGGTATTTTTTAGCTATTTTTGTTTATTAAAATAAAAATGCTGTAGTACAAAAAACCCCCAAAGACCCACTGACAGAGTCAGAATACAACCTGACACCCTGTTAGTCACAGTGTTGGTAGCAGTCTGATTTCATGGTGGCTGCAGTCCTCCTGCACTGACAGATGTGGTTCTGTGATCCTGTAGAAGGGTGTAGTTTTCCTCTGAAGGTCCAGTGGTGATGTAGATGGGTCCAGTCTTCCTCTGGGATCCAGTGGAGGAAGGCTGCCTGTGGTGTTCCAAGTCTCAGATTATATCCAGGTAGGAATGCTTGGCTCCTCCCCCTGGGTGGAGCAGCTCACAGTGGGATGATGTAATTTTATCAGTCATGCAGTGAGACTCAATGGCCCATTAACAGGAGATATCCCCCTGGAGGGAGGATAGGTCATGGAAGAGATAAAGAGCACTGCCCCACCTGGTTTTAACAGCTGGTAGTAGAATACGTACTTTTGGTTACATCTTGCATTGTGACTCAAGACATTGACGTACACAGATAAGTGACTGGAAACAAGTTTGGAATAAAATCTTAGTATAATTGTTTTGGAATCAAAACAAAGCAATAAGATATTCTAATCTTCTTTCTTTCTACCCACATACAGACACACAGGTCATGGAATATTGTTGAGTTCCAGAGCAAGGCAATAAGTACTCCTGATGTAATGTTTTTATGAAATACTGTCTTTCCATTTGGTCCTGCCTAGAGTTGGGATTGCATGTGAATGCATTTTCTTTCCTTGTGCCAATTCACCTCCTCTCTGTTTATTACTGTAGAGAGTAATGTGATGAGCACCTACCTTTCACACTGCCACCATGGTTTACTTTTCCTATACACATCAAAATGCAAGTGAACATTTCAATAAGTCAACCATGTGTAACTAAAATCAACAGGTTTTCTTCATGGTATCTTGTTGCCTTAACCACTTTTGCTTCTGTTTTTGAAGAATTTTGGATCTGAATTGGTTTTACTGTATGAAGCTCATGAAGTTTCTTTTGGGAAGAGCAGTTAGAGCAGCTCTTCTGTAGATTTTATACTTGGACGTAAAAATTATCTTAGCTATTAGTTTGAAGGTAGGATGGAAAGGCCATTGGATGAAGAAAGAAGTAGTTATGGCAAGCCACAGAATAGCTGATGTGGGAAGTGACCTCTGGAGACCATCAAATGCAACATTTCCTGCTAATACTAGGCCCAACTACAGCAGATTGCTCAAGGGTGTGTTCTACTGACTTTTGAATATATCCAAGGATGGACAGTCCACAACTCCTCTGGGATCTGTGTTCTAGTGCTTGATAATTTTCAGTAAGGTTACTGCAGGGTTTTTTTCCTCCTTGTCTGTTCACTGGGTATCACTGAGGACAGTCTGTTTCTGTCTTTCTCCAACTAGGCATGAGGTTTAGTTGAGCCTAAGATATTTTGTATGTATATCTTCTGAGAAAATTGATAGGCAGAAGATACTTTGGAATGAGTTTAGTAGGGAATCTAGGAAAAATTAGCTCAGGGTTTAGTCAGCTTAAGAGTGTTCATGAGAAATTAGATGTTTTCTGTCTCTCTGTTGCTCTGCTGATGTGGTCTTCAAGGTGCAATGATATTACATTAAAGCCACGATGAGGTTAATGAGATCTGATCATCACTGATTTCTGATTCTATTGGTGCTGTTGAGAAGATTTGCCAGTGATATGGCAGGTTTTTGTTTAGTGAACATGGCTGAAAAATGAAATTCCTGTCAGGGCTGGCAGTGAGGGATTTCTTAGAGAAATTGCCATAAGGAATTATAAAAGATATTTAAACTGTGGATGCTTTTTATAGAAAAAAAAATAAAAATTACTGCACATTTCAGTTTTGTCCAGTATAAAAAAAACCTCATTGTCACCTTAGGATTTACATGGTTTCTTGATTGTCCTAATTGTCTTAAACTTTCTGGTTTACTCCCAGTAACAGCAACTATTGGGTGTATAAAGTACAGATCAGACTAAATCCTTTTCTCAGAAATATATTTTTCTTCCTTTTTTTCCACTGCAGTGTCTGATAACAGGGTTCATTTAGGATTAGACTGTTCAGAAATACATCATTCATTCATATGATTTATAAACTTTCAATATCTAATATGAAGAGAAATCTTAATCAGCTGAACAAGGGTTTTTAATATAGATATAATTTTACTGTTTTATTGGTGTATTAAATATCAACCTGATTCCAGTTAGAAAAAAGAAAATAGCTGTGTTTAATGTGAAAACTGCTGTATGTGACATGGTAAGGGTGCATATCCTACCCCAGTGTGGATTGTTAGTCATAAAAGGACTAAAACATTACATTGGAAATAAGCAAAATATGTTTCAAGGTTGTTGTCAAACAGATTGAGTTGTCAGGCAGGATCCTCAATTGCTGGACATAGTTTTGGATAATAATGTGTTATATAGATAAAACTGAGAAATAGACTAAGACCTGATGTTTATCTATCTATCTATCTATCTATCTATCTATCTATCTATCTATCTATCTATCTATCTATCTATCTCCCTATCTATCTCCCTATCTCCCTATCTCCCTATCTATCTGACAATTCTATAAGTAAAAAAAAAGAAGTAAACTTGTGCAACTTATATTGGTTTCAAATGCTTCCCACCTTGTGTTTTACATGTAGAAGATTGAAACCATCCTCACTTATGCAGGGTTAGAATGTATTTTAGGTAACTCATGTTTAAGTGAGGTTGTCTGTAATTTTTTTTTTTTTCCTCATTTCCAAGTCTGCCAGAGTTTCTATTTCACTTCTGTTGGTATTTGGAGGCATGCCTGATCTCCAAATACTTGTTTAATAAAATCAACATACCAGCAACCACTGGCATATGGTATGGTCACTGTGGTAAAATGAGAGAAATCTGTGGTGAACTCCACTCTCCTTGTCTTTCCTTCATGAAAGCATGATGACCAGAGCTGAAGTGTTTTGCTTTGCACTATTTGTGTGCTGTTGTTACATGATGCAGACAGACATAGGAGTGTATAGACAGTACTAGATATTTTCACAAAATCTCCAAAATGTTTAGCATCTATACAAGATTCCAGACTTTATATTTACCTCCTGTTAGGCCAAGCAAAGCAGGTGAGAAATAGAGCTCAAAAAGTGGGAAGAAACAGGGAAGTGGCAGAAATGGGGCAATGAGAGGACAAAAGAATGTGCATGGGAAGGAATTTTCTTCTCCAGTTAAGAGAAAACAGATACTTCCATAGAAGCTTCTGTTTTCCAGAAGCTCCTTCATATGTGCCTGCAAGCATAAGTTGCTGTTGTCATGTGTGCTTTCCTCTTCTGAACCCTGCTATTCCCTTTTCCCACCCTCTAACAAAGAGATGTAGAGAATGCAAATAAATTGCCTGTCTGAAATGGAGGGAGCTGTGGGCTTTAGTTGACATTAGTGTATTGTGGAGGGATCCAGATGCACGATACCCATCAAATTTCTATCAATACTAATTTACTAATATCAATAATAATCTGTTTCCCAGTGGATCAGCTTTCTCAAGCAGGGTCTGTGCACTACTTACAGCTCTCTGAGCCCTTCAACTAAGGTGTCAATAAAGCTGACCGCTGTTCTGGGGCTATTGACAGTTATTAAAAATGACCTTGATGTAATTTCATGCCTATCAAAACAAAGGCCATATGTTAAGGATTATGAAAAGCTACAGTAAATGAAAGCAATGACAGGCTTCTGCTGGGTGAGGGTAGAGGGAGGTCAGCATATGTGACGATTATTGGCTCCTCTCCTTTTTTTCCTAAGGCACTGAGCGGTGGTGCCCCTTGGTAGGCAACTGTTATGCTAAAGGCATAATTGGAACAATTTAGAGCTCAGGGGTACACTTTTTTAAAGATCTGTCATAGCATATCATCTCAACAGTTAATGTGGCGTAAAATATCATAAACACTGCTGAGGACCCTGGAGTCCCCATGGCAGGGACCAATCGATAAGACTCTGGATGATCTGTCTTCCCTCACAAATATAGGGCAAGGGAGGAGCACTCTCACTTGCTTTCTTATTCTGCCACTTTATAGGCACAGGGGGCTGTTATCTGGGTGTCTCTCATGTGAAGGCAAGAAACAACCCTCTGGGTGATCCTCAGGCTCATGGATCAATAACATCCTGCAAAACTGTGTGGACACCAAGTCCAAAACCCAAAATAAATTGTTTCCCATTAACAATCCAAACATGCCACATTTACATGCACAAATGATGTTACAGGTAGAAATCCAGAAAAATTAGAGACATCATAGCATATTATGCCCTCCTCTCTTTGCTCTTAAAAATTAGTTAGCAAGAATTTCCTAATTAACATATTAAAAGAAAAAAAAAAAGGTTTTTTATTTTTCTTCTCTTTGGATTAAGAAAATGCCATTCTCATTTGGTAAGTGTGCCTGCAGCCCTCAGGCTGGGCAGATCTGTGTGTGAAGCTGGCTCTGTAACCCTAACTTACCCCCAGTGACACCAAAGCCACTTAATGCAGTGACAAAAAACCAGGCAAAGGGTTTATGGTTTCCTCATGCTCTCACCAGTCCCATCCCCATTGCCTCTAGACTGCTTTTAGAAGTGGCAACTGTTATCTCTAGATTCCCTTCTGTGAAATCATCCCTGTCGTGATGCTAAAGGACCAAGCAGGGAGTGGCACTGGGTATCCTTGATCACAACCTGGGCCCTGGGGACAGGAGCAGAGTGATTCTTCTCTCATACCCAGACACTAAATCAATGGCAAGACCTCCATGGAAGCCTCCTCAGTGTGAGAGGATAGGCTTTAAATTACAAATCTCTAGGCAGGAAAGAAATTGTAAATTTAATTGGCCTGAAATAAATCATTTTAGATCACATCAAACTAAAATAACTTTTTTCCTGTCAAGAAAATTAAATAAAAATAGTTTTAGAAAATCTACAATTTTATACAGGAAATTAGCACACAGTTTTTTTTACAAAACCCAGAACCTTCTCTTAGCTACTTCAATCAGGATTTTATTCCTAGTTTCTTTTGTGTATGGCACAAGGCAAGCAGTTTAATGTCTCCATCACTGTGGATACAGTGTGGGTCTTTCAAGATTGTTGTGAATGAAAACATTAATATTCATTCTTTTTGTACTTATGAAGTCTGCAGGCCATGCTGAGTTATATGCAAAAGTCTATGAACATAATTTAAAAGAAAGCCTATGAAAATAATAGCAATTTGGCTTGAATGTAAAATATGACCTGTTACAACTTCTTATTTTTGTTTGGTTTCTTTCTTTTTTTTTTTTCTTTCTTTTTTTCTTTTTGAGCGTTCTTATATCATGATTCTGTGACAACCCAAAATCCACAATTTGAGGAGTTCTCTCTCGGTCTTTTGTGTTGCTCCAAAGATTCAGCAGGTCGGGCAGAGGACAGACACACATGAAAACTTATTTAGTTGGAAACAAGAGTGCAGAAAATGGAAATGTTTCTTAATCACGTGAGTCTCTATCCAGTTTGCCATGAGATCACACACCTTTTTTCCTGATTCAGTGCTGTGAGCAATGTGTAAAGGTGGAAAGAAGGCAATAGAACAAGTGAACAGGTCGTGGTGGTTGTATTTTTAATTTACTTAAATACATCATGTAGAACCTGACACTATTGGATTGAGTTATTGCCATGAATAACATAATGATTAACATTAATGACCATTATTCTCCTTCCCAAGGTTTTCCTTGATGGCTAAGCAAGATGCACGTGGAAACTTAGGTGTAGAAATCTGTCCAGGGACCATCTTGTTTTCTTTCCAAGACTCTATTTTGTGGGAACAGAAAACATGACCTATGGTCTAGTTTATTGCGAAAACTTCTTCTTCTGCTCTGAATGACTGCTTAGAGTATTCACGTTAATGGTAACTAAAACTCGTAATCAGGCATTACCTAGGAATTGCTAAAGATGTACAGACATGTTTTTTTAGTTGAAATTTTGAACTTGAAAGTCTTGAAAATTTAATTAAAAGAATATTAAGATGTTATGAATATGCTTATAGTTCCCATGGAATTCTGAATCTCTCAGTTTTTCTTTTTTATTTTTCTGATAACTTGAAGCTGTATGCACATTCCCTATATCATAACACTTGTATATCCTATCATCTGTAATTTGCCTATTTGTGCACATCTCTGTGAGGGAAGTCTTGTCATAATCAAATTCACAAATAAACTAGCAAGTATATGTAATAAAAATATTCATACAAGCAATGTTTGAAATTTTAGGGGGCCATTAAAAAGTGTTTGTGCAAAGAAGGTAATTTATAAATTTTTAACGGTCCTCTTTACTAAGAAATCTTTGAAAATGTTAAAAAAAAAATAAATAAATTGTTACTTGAAGGAATGAACTATCACCACCCAAGTCACTTCTCTGCACTAGGATGTATTTGTACTGTCTTTAGGGGGAGAAGTAACATTTTTTAGTTCTTGATTATTTGTTTTTAGTATCTTTTGGTAAATAAATTGTCTTTTGTGCTTTTTTTGGGGGGAGTGTTCACCAGGATATATTTTAATGTGTTTGCATGAAAAAAAAAAATCTCTGAGTGTTGACAAGGTCTCAAGTTTCATGCTGTGAGTTACTTTTTCACTAACACTACTACCTATTGCTACAATTGTACATAGAAGGGAAAGGGAGGGAAAATGCCTCATGTATAACTAAAATAAGTGTGAAGTTGCATAGACAAAGCCTCAGTAATTTGTCTGGTAATTATTAAGTTGACTTTATAATATATAAAGTTGACTTCCATAAATAATGCAAATCATTAGATTAAAACAACTTATAAAATAAATAAGCAGAAATGCAAATAAAATAAAAGTATGATATAAAATAATCACATAGAAACATAATTTGTAGAAGATCAGGTTGAAGATGTAATATAAAGGACTAATATAAGATGGCAAAGACTGTCAGACCTCTTCTACACTCTTTTTATTTCAATTGAATCTTTTAAAATTAAATGGATTTTATATTTCATTATATAATTCATTATGCGAAATTAGCTTTAGTTGGCATGGTAAAGTTTGCTCCCTTTTTCATAGAAAAAGGCAGTGTCATTCAAGATTATATTCTGGCATTTTATTACGTGTCAAATGTGTCATTGTTATATTACCAGATCAAAGAGTTCTAAGTGACACTTTCTAATCAAGACTGTCAAGAGGTTTCATTAGTAAACAGAAGCAGGAAACACTTGGGATAATGGTTCAATACATATTTTACAGTTTTGAAGGAAGGATAAATCAGACTTTATTTTTAAGTAGCAAGTAATTTTAACGCAGTGAAAATGAATATTTAGTGAGACCCTAAAACAATGTTTAAAACTGAGAATGCAATCATTTATCTGAATGGTGTATTTTATCAGACCTCTCTCCTGTTGCTAAACATGTTTAGGCTGAATCTCGTCACAAAAATGACTTAAAAGTAATCATTTGCACCCAGCACTTCAGCTAATAGAAGAATCCTCCCATCCAGAGTTGGCTGCCAGAAAAGTAATCTTAACATAGCATTAATCTTCATCAAAGTTTTAGTGTTTGTGAGAGATCCCTTGCTGAGAGAGCTGAAGCTATGAGTGAGGAGAAAGAGTAAAATGTGGGCCTGTGGCATACAAATGTCTCCTAACAGCCTGCAGAGTTTTTCCTTTGCTACTTTTAAGAGTTGTCTCTAGGGGCCAAAAGAAGTGCATATGTCTCTGTGTTATCAGTTGTGCTGTTTCCTGACACTGCCATCTGGCTTTTGAGACACACCGTGAAGCCGGTTTCAACCTCTTTTTAGTGGCAGAGGGTGGGCCTTGGAGGAACCTGTGGAAACACACCTCTGTATGTGATATTTATTATCTCTTTGGGACAAATTGGATCTACTCTGTTAGGATTCTTCAAATAGGTGGTTTTGAGGTGAGTTTAAGAGAGGTTTGTGCTTGCCAGGCATGGATGGTATGTAAAACAGGCTTTTTTTCTGCTCAGACTTTGGCCATCTGTCCAGCGTTTCTGGATGTTTGACAGCCCGGAGAAAGTGTGAATTCCACATGGGCTTGTAGATATCTGACAGAGCCATTGTTAGGTTGCTTTATGCAGGTCATGGAAGTTGTGAATGAGCAATAGGCATATCAAAACTGAACACTGAATATGGCCCCTTGGTTTTCCATTTAGAGGCTTAAACCTATTAGGTAAATTTTCCTTTAAAAATTCTAATTTACGATAGACACAGAGGTCTTGAAAAAGACTTCCACCAAAATAGTCTTCAATATAAACTTCCCTTAATCTTTACATGACCTCATGAAATTCTTAAAACTGTGAAGATTAGCATTAGCACAAAAACTAAAATAGGTATTCTAAAAGGGAAGAGTATAGTTAGGTCATGATGATTGAGAACAATCCTTATATGGGGAGGAAAATGATGTTTATATATTAATGACAAAAATTATCCAGCATGTATTGAGATATTCTTCATGTTTTCAGTCACTGGACAAAGATTAGTTCATGTTTTTCCTAATATTCAGTATAAAAGGTAAAGATGCTCTAAAATGATATCTTGTCTGCACAAATCTGGAAGGCATGGTAATGTAAAGGTTTGGAAAAACTTGCAGAAAAAATTGGATTACTTCAAAACTCTGCAGGGAAATCAGGTCCTCCTCAGGCTTAGCCTTGTCCCTTTATTCAGGCACATCTATTATCGGATTAATCAGATATGTTTTATATTGGCTTCCTTGTATTTAAGTATTGCTGCAAATTAATTAGGATTCTGAACAAGGAGTCACCCAGCATGGATGTTAATAGGAGGCACATCTGGAATATATTATAAATCTTTTTCTCTCCCATAAGTCTTTCATTTTGTGCATAGTAAGTGTTTGTGTAGAAATCTATTAGGAATATCTATTTTTTTTTTCAAGTTTTGTCCTAAAACCCAATGTATCTTCACTAATTTATTTTTTTTTTAAATGTACAGGAACAGGGTTCAGTGTTGTTGTGTTATCTTCTTTTTCCAAGACTGAATATTTAATTTCCCTTTAATTGCCTCTAATAGAGAAGGGAATGAATAGATTCCTTTCTTCAGAAACGTGCATGCTTCTCATACTTTTAGATTTGTTGTTATCCAAATCAGTTTCTTAAATCATTGAAATATTTTATGATCCAGAGCTTTGTCTCCCTCTCTGGCCTCTTTCATCTGTAGAATATATTTGCAGATCTGTTTGCTGCTATGGAAGTACATTTTGACATCCTTAGATCATCTGACCCTTTTCACTGCTCATAGTTCGATCCTAGAGCTTGATCCTACTGAATCATATGAAATATGATTCTAGCCTGGTGACTGTTCTTCTGCATTAATTTTCTGTTCAAATGTTCTGTCTGGTCAATGTACCATACAATCTTTTGTAATTACTCTAAAGCTACCATACCGGGTGTAGATTAACACAAGGGCCTGCACGCTTTAATTATCTCTGCAATGGAGACGTTCCCTTACAAATGTTATATCCTGTATTATTTACAATGTTAATTCCCCAAATGTGGGCTAACAATATTGGGAACATGGCAATCAGATTTGGCCCTCCACTATTATAAATATCTCACACAAGCTTCTTAAAACTGATGTGATATCAGCAAATATGATAATATTATGAAGAGATTCTTAGCTGTAAACACTTTTACTAATAGCTCCCATACAATACACTGCCTTGTGTTCCAGGAAAACCAGTTCTGTGGTATACATAAAGGCAGGAAAAAACAACTTGCCTTGAGAAACACTAAATCTGTCAAGTTTGTATTAACAAAAAATAAGCTTAAGACCATGATCTCTGACAGCAGGGAACAAGAATTACTCCTACATACCCCTGGCTACTGTGTTTACCAGCTTTCTGCTTTCAGAAGAAATAATGCACCAATTATAACAGCACCAATTCAACCACATCATCATAAACCAAACTCTTCTTAATTTTAGCCCCTAGGTGCTCTCTCTTAATATCATAATGATGAGATTACAATACAATGGTTTAGCAAGTACAAGGGGTATCAAAGTGTAACATTTACTCAGGCGCAGTCAGACCTTGTCCACAACCTTTCCTTTTTCTTTCACCAAGCTTTGTTTCTGTGTGTACATTTGTGAAAGCCATGGAGTATCCCTAACAGTTTTTCAGTTCTGTGGAATGGAGTTCTAAGCACAGACCTGAGGGCTAGTTGATCTGCCAGTCATGAGACTGGATATTTATACCTATTCTTAATGAAATTTCCAAATTTTGAACTAATTTGTCATGCATGACATTGTCAAACATGTTCTGTTCTAGTCCCAGCGAGACTTACGTATTGGTGGTGCAAGAAATGTCTGCTTCAGGAATGGAGCTGCACTTATGACTTGGAAACCACATGATCTGATCTGCTGATATCTTGTAGATGTTCTCTGAAAGATAAAAGGTGTTGTTTAGCCCTGTTACCTCTAGCTGTCAAAAAACCTGAGTGACCCTCCAGCACATTTCCTGGTTATAAGGAAGACCTACAGAAAGATACTTTAGATATGATTCCTGTATTGATGGTCTTACTGACTTAAGTAAACCTGGCAACAAAATCAGACTTAATTGTGATGTTGGGATGGGGGACTGTAGTGGTAAATGAGCCCTTCTCATTCAGGAATCTCTAAAACATTCATAAACTATATCCATTAATTTTTTCCTCCCACCCATACTCCTGCTGAAGCTGCCATAAAACCTGCAGCAACTCCCTCAGTTTAGCTGTCTGTGTTGGGAATACATCTCTTCACATCACATGGTGACTTTGGTTACTGTACATGTACACATTGTAGAAGTGCAGTTTTCCTGTATGGCTCCTCCTTCAGAAAACTTAGGTTATTCATTCTACTGTGAGGATTTTTTCTTGCATGGTGTCTACACACAGTACAAGAAAAATAATTTGTTATATTAGATTTGGAAGATCTCTCACCATTTTTAATGCTTGTGAGTTTGTGATCCGTGATTTCTGTCTCTGATGACTACTGAGAGAAGGACTTTGCTGCTGATTCTGGACTTACAAAATATTATGGAAGTGAAGAATAGAAAAAAAATAATGTTAACAGAACACATTAACTCATGCAAATTCCTCCTCTCCAAACCCCATAATCCCAAAATCAAATAAAAAATACCTCAAAACAAACAAACTCCAAAAATCCAAATGACCGCCACCCACACACCAGATAAAATTCTAAAGAATGAATTCCTAGGACTGAGACTTTTGAAGTCTTGGCCTACATCCATCTGGATGCTGCTGCACGAGGTGGGCTGACTGCTCAGTTTCTAACAGGGGGGTTCTGCCTATTCCCTCCTGCAAAAGCGCTCCAGTCCAACTCACCTGCGCGTATTGTGCACAAAGACGGGCTGCACGTGCCAGAACGTGCAAGTGAATTCTTGACAGAAAGCAAATTGGAGTGTAAGGAAAATGGGTTTGCTACCATTTTACTCTTCATTGCTCCTGTGGCCACTATTGTTTCTGATAATAGTTCACCTGTGGCATGCACACGGAGTGCCTGGAAACCTATGGGCACATGCACTAGATATCTTTCCTAGCTGTACATTCATCTGGATATGTCTTCAGGATATTTTTTAAAACAGATGAAGTGTATTAGACTCCAATTCCCCGGTAAAATAGCAGATAAATTCTGCCTAATGCTAGTATTAGTCATTTCTGTATTAATAGATCCTTCAATCTAATATTTGTGCTCTCTTAGATATTCAGGGTTTGGCATCACTTCAGCATTCATGCTGAGGACCTTCCTGGACAACAGCCAAGCTACTGAGTATGAAGGATTAAATTTGCCCTTGTTTCATAGCAAGGTTGTATGGGAGCATTCCAAGACTGATTTTCATAATTTGACAGTCAGGAAGAGAGTTGATGTATTTATTTCCTTTCTTTGTGCTCTCCTGGAAAGGACAGACTGCCTCTGCTGCATCTTGAACACTAATCACCACAAAGCTTCTCTTCTGTCTTGCTGCAGGTGTGTGACAGTTTAGATTAGCTGTATATGGTTAGAATAGCACTGTGTAGTTGTCCTGTAGGGAGTTGAATATGATTTCTTGGCATCTTACAATATGGAAATATTTGGACAGGAAAATTCCAAATATTTTGCACTATAATTTATTTTATTTACAAGGATAGGGTGCAGGGATAGTGCTTTTCTGAATATGAGAAACATTTCAGATAAGCCCTTTTACTCCTGTGTACTCTGCTATAACAGCAGAATGCATTCCTTTCTAAATTATGAGATCTGTAGTGCTGAGCATATAGGAATCTTTCCTGATTTTTTAAGAATTACAATTTCCAGCATGTGAAATATATGCTGATTTATTTTGCTGCCTATTTATACTCAAGTTTAAAAGCTAACCTGATCCAGGTTTTGATTCTTTATGTGCTATGTAGGAGCTACTTGTCATTTATGAGATGCAATAGATTTTGAATTTTTTTTTATATATTTATTTTTTTTTATAGACCTCTAAAGGTTAAATTCAACAGTCACTTTAAACTGGCTGAAATAAAGGATGGTGTTGCTTATTTGGTGGTTCTGCTTTACTCCTTAGCCCATACTCAAACTTCCTCCTTTGACTGCCTCTAGTCATGT
Organism: Cyanistes caeruleus; assembly: GCF_971803275.1. Taxonomy (NCBI): domain Eukaryota; kingdom Metazoa; phylum Chordata; class Aves; order Passeriformes; family Paridae; genus Cyanistes; species Cyanistes caeruleus. The sequence continues at coordinate 94,145,806 of NC_141701.1, forward strand.
TTTTCTGACTGCATCTATTGCCTGACTGGTTACTTATATTTGTGCATGGGATCCAATCTGCCATTTAAAAATAAAAACAGAGATGTGGCTGGAGCACACCTTTAATTTCAACTCAGGTACTGAGGAACATGAGCTGTTTCATGAGCACTGGAGGTATCTTACCTCATAATTAGACAGTGCTGTCCCATATTATACACAATGTAGTGGACATTAAATGAAAGGGACTTCCTCTTAAATGTTTTCTAGATAAGCTGGAAGCTGTCCTGGAAATGATGTTTATTTATTAGCATTTTTTTAATCAAACTGTATCAG
>NC_141701.1:94151117-94203617 GCF_971803275.1 Cyanistes caeruleus
TCACCTTTCATCTCCTAAAGTTGCATTGAGTCTTACCATCCTGACTTCTTGAAAGTTTACTTTATTGCCTTGCCTTCTACATCCTCACCCAACATTTTTCATTTGACTTTCCTTTCTGTTCTGTCTCCAAACTTCCCATGCTCTTTTCAATCCAAATTCTGTCATTCTTTTAATGTATACTTTTAATCTGAGGCTCTGAAAGTTTAGGGGAGCTCAGGAGAGGAAGAGGTGAAAGAATTCAGTCCACTTATTTGGTGGCAAGAACATGACAAGAAGGAACCAGCTGGGTCTGTGAGAGCCTGAAGATAATCACAAAAGGATGGACATCCCAGGGCATCAGAGATGCAGATCAATAACAGTTTGGCTTTAAAGAAGTTGGATATTATGGATATTTTTCATATAATATATACAAGCAAGGTGCAGTTTAGGAGCATTTAAGTTCAGGAAGACTGCATTTTCTGTACACTGAGCAGGAAGAGGTGGTGGCCTGGAGGAAAGAATACAGGAAGTATGGGATTTCAAGGAAATTACTGTTCTAGATTTCTCTGTTTTCTATATTCTTCCAAAGATGACATCTTCATTAATCCTTAAGATGTATTACCAAATGAGTATGTTATTTTATGGAAATAGTAATGCAATATACTTGATAACTCTAGGAAGCTTTTTCTTCCTTGTCTTTTTTTTTTTTTTTTTTTTAAGAACAGTGATTTAGGAACCTGTCTCTCACCAATTTAATATGTATGAGATTCTAAGGCTGTTATCAAAATAATTTTCTCCAGTGAATGGTGTGATCTTTCAGTTATTAGTGTCATGTATTGTACCACTACTAGAACCATCCTATTCAATAAATCTAATTTGTCTAATCTAAACTGTCCAGCCCTGTAATTCTGATCAATTGTTATCATTTGGCAAGAGTGTGAACATACATTTTCTTTAGCATTGTCTTACATTTGCACAAAGCTGAGTGACTATTAAGGCTATTAATAGTCCTTAAACATGCAGACATGGGAAGGTTATGAGCCCTGAATTCTTGCTATTACCACCTTAACTCTCTGCAGAGGATCTAAGTCTAGGACTTCCTGAATTTCTTGGTATAAAAACAGAATATTTTTCACACCAAATGAAACCTCTTCTGATAGACTGGATTATTTTGCCTTACAGTATGAGCCAAGTACTCACACGGCTTGTGAGCATCCATCCAACAAACCTTATTCAAATGAGAGATTTTTCAGGAACTGTCACAGTCTCAGTGTTCACTGGACCTGATGATCTTTGTCTACTGAAAGTTAAATTACTGAGTAGTCTGAGATGGAAGGGACTCATAAGGGTCATCAAGTCCAACTCTTAACTGAATGGCCCATGCAGGGGTTGAACCCATGACCCTGATGTTAGCACCATGGTCTGACCAGCTGAGCTAAGCTAGGGGTCAATGGATCAATTTAAAACACTTCCAAGTAAAAGAGGACTCACTGCTGAAGTCCCACCACCACAACTCTGCAGTTTCCAGTCTTGAAGTACCTCTTACACTGGTGGTTTTGCTGCTTTCTGCTTGCCATACTCATAACTCAAAGTGTGAACCCCAACATTAGTCACTGGAAGAATACCTGTATACCTGTATATCTATATGTATATCCCCTATATACCTATCCATACACATGTTGAAAGTTTCTCAAATTGAGTCTTGTGTCTGCCTTAAGGAAAATTTGGTATTTGTGCCATATCTCAAATATGATAGCATGTCCAGGACTTGAAAGGAAAACTGGACTCTGTTCCTCGTGCCCTGGCTTTGGGTAGCATTAAAATAGGTCTTTCATACCTCTGCCAGCTATAGTGATGGAATTTGCAATGATCTTTTGGGACCTATTTGTGAGGAGAAATAAACATGAAGATGCATTATTATTGCTTACAAGCATGTAGAACAAAGGGCAGCCGGGTTTTTTTCTTTGCTTCCTGACCTCTCCCTCCCATGCCTTAACAGTGTCTCTACAGTGTCTACTTCCCTTTCTTTTTTTCACCCTCTCCTTATGTACACACATTTATTCCCTAGCTGAGTTTCTGTATGCCAGTGTGCAAACTGGAATGAACCTTCTCTGCCTAAATTTAACTAACCTGAAAACAGGAGTTCTTAATGGGAGTGCTGACACAACCTTAACTAAAGCAGTGTGAACACATTGCTATAATTTATAGTGTCAGTCTATATTCCAAACAGTTTCTCTATATACTGTGTGCTCCACTCAAACAGGAAAGGAAGGCACTGCAGTGAATTATTGTGTAATTAATCATTCGACCATGAGGGACTCATTTACTAATTAAAAACGTAAAAAGAGTAAATTGAAATAACCAGTGACTACTAAATCATGTCTTTTGACATGTCAGCAGCATTGTAATATATCATAATGTATCAGTCAGAGACATCCAGATCCTACATATTCTGTTACCTTTTACTTCAGCCCTGCCAAAATCATTCATTATACTTCCAATGCAGTTCCTAGTGTCATTCATACAACCACCACAGTGTGGTAAATTGAGATACGAGATCCCTCTCAGGCTGATGTATGGGCATAGTAATAGTCAGAAGCGTAGGATTCTCTGTTCTGCTGACTGTGCCGACTGTCTCCGAGCATGTCATAGCAGTACAACTCTTCTGTGATCTCTGGAAAATGAAACTGTGGATTAGAAGTCTAGATTTTGGGTCTGTCTAGATATTTCTGTCTCTTGGAGTATTTATGGAAGAGACCTGTGCTTTAGCTACAGCTGTGCTCATGCTTTGCTGTGCTGGCACAGACCTGCCTTCACTGGTAGATTAAGGAACCTTAAGGTGTCTGTGGAACTGGGGTTTGAAGGATTTGACATATTGCAGTGCTAGTGCTGAGGACCATCAACTGTGGGGACGTGTAGGAGACCTGAGCCAGAGACACCTTAACCATCACAAATTGTTCTGTACTCCTGAGTATGGTTATTGAGGCCCAGATCTGCATAGACATTACGTGTTTTGACTTTTTAATCCACCACAACATTTGGCAAGAATTCAATTTAGAGGTTTTTAAGTTGTGGTGGAAATTTCTATGCTGTTTTGTTTTACAATGGGGTAAGGGAAGAAGGATATAATTTCTTATTATTGGTCTTAACTTAAAAGCTTCTGCATTGTCAATTTTGTACTCCGAACTCGGCATTTACTTTGTGTGGGTAAAAGATGGAGATGCAACTCTGGCTCCAAAAGTGCTAGTAGAGATGTTAGAAGTACAGTTCTCATTTAGAAAACAGCTTAACAAAGCTGCAACTTTTATTTTGTCAGATTTGGTCTGTGTTCAGCAGGAAACTAATTTACATTCCATGTTGGTGGAAGGATTTTTTTTAGTATGATTTTATGTAAAATCATCTGAGGGAATAGAGCTGCAGTCTCTTTTCTTTAAAATAATATCGAATTTATTTGCTTAGCTTTAGTTTGAATGGATCAATTCCTGCATTTGCATACTGATCCATTGAAGAAAATAGATAGGGCTTATAAGTAGTGTGGTTTGTGAGTTCTCTATTGACACTGGAATACAAATGAAAAAGATAATATGCCAGTTTAGCTTTCAAGTTCCAGTTTGAGCTTCCAGACTTGTAGCAGGGATTTTTATTCTCTTAACTGGAGAGACAGATTTAGTTCTGGAAGCTGTTGTGTGAATAAATGTGCAGCCTAATTATGATGTTTCCCTTGAAACAGTTTGCTTCAGTAAATGCTCGGTATTCTCATCATTTAATGATATTAAAGATTGCAGGTGTTAAAGTTTTCATGCTGGTTCATTCCCAAGCTGGGGTCTTTTGCAAACGAAAATTATAAAAAATATTTTTGTCTTGAACCTTTAATTCATCAATTTATACTGATCTTGAAAGTCAAGGGAAAAAGCAGTTATATTTTTGCAGCTGGACATTAGAAAACAAGTAATGGCTTTTCATTGACTGGATAACTGTATTAGGCTTTTTTTTGCATTTCAGGTTCTCTTCAGAAAAGTTATTTGATAGTCCTTAAAATTATAAGGGGGGAAAATACATTGTGGGGGGAGAAGTTTTATCTGTCCCACCGCTATAGCATGGTAAATAGTTCTCTTTAGAAGAATCTATGTGTATACAAAAATACTGACAGACCATGCATTTTTAAAATATTTTTCAAAAACAAATGTGACATTGCTATAGAAAATACTGTGATGTTTAACTTTTAATTCCTAAGGTTTCATACTTAGTCTGTAATAGTGGTTTATGCTAGCAAACATGTTGTTTAATAGTTATCTGCTCTCTCCACTTGTCTTCAAATATTGTGATTTAGATAGAACTGTAATGCACAAGAGCAACTTGTCCCCAGAGCATTATTCAGAATATAAATTAAGTGATATTATAACAGAGCCCTCACTTAGCTCAGCATAATGAATATGAAACATCATGTACTAGTGACCAAGGTCATGATATGAGAATGAATTACTCTATTAACTTCTCTTTTAAGTAGCATTAGAGATAATAAATGAAGAGATTTAATGGGATTCTGATAATATTATTCATGTAAAAGTAGCATACTTTATCTTGCTAAAACAATTAAGATCTGTTTTGAAGATATTTTACACTTTGGAAATATGATGCTTAGAAGTGTTTACTGCATGTTGCAGAACGCATCAGCATTAGCCAGTAATGCAGATAATCTGATAAAAATCAAAAAGCTGATTTGTATACCATGCTAATTCAGGATCATCTCCTTTGCCCTAGGTACTGTCCAAATGCTCCATAAGATTATGGCAAGCTTTAGTGATATTAGATTAAATTCAGTTCTTTTGCTTATAACTTTTTTTTTTCCACAAAAGAAAATTACATCCATCATTCTTTATAAACCCTCTTTAGCTGCCTGCTAAGTAGTACAGAATATCGTATTTTAAGCCTGGTATATTACTTTTTTTTTTTTTTATCCAGACATATTTAAGCCTCCTCTGTCAGTTTTACAGTATATTATTTCAGGGATAGAAAGTTTTGTTATTATTGTGATACCTCTATATCTGAATCATAAAGAGACTTAGCAATTTGCCATGTGTTCCATAGCATACTCACATGTGTTTGAGGAAAATGTAAGAGCAGCTGATAAGAGATTACTCTTCAGTTTGCAAATGATCCCAGTGCATGGAAACTTAATTCTATATTTGGTTTCCATGGTTTGTTTTCTTTTGTGGGTTTTTGTTTGGGGGTGTTTTTTTTCTTTTGTCTTTTTTTTTTTGGGGGGGGGGGGGAGGTTAAGTTTATGTTTGGTTTGGGTTTATTTCTTTCATTTCCCAAATATTTTTCATTAGTTATTTATATCACTATTTAAAAAAAATAATATGAGAATAAAATAAAGATGGAAAATTATGAAAATTCTGATTTTTTGGGGTGAAATGTACACTTAAGATATAGAAAAAAAACATTAAAAAAATCTTACTACAGCATTAAAGTGTGAACAATGGGAGTATATCATGGACTGTTTGACTGTACTTCCAATCCAAAGTACCCTCAGGGTTTTTACAGGAAAATTTTTTTTTTTGAGAAAAAGCGCGGTGCAGTTTGATGTATCAAGAACCTATTAATCTGCTTGTGAGCACACACTTTTGGGCAGTTCAGAAACCAATACCAAACCTGATCCCACTTCCTGAGAAATGTGGAGCATTAAGGTGAGACCACCCTTTCTTGTTTGTGGGAGAAATCTGGGAGTTGAAATTTTCTGCTCTGCTCTGTTCCTTTCAATAATATCTCCATCTGTACAATGACAGAATTCTCACTGAACTTCCCATAAACTTCTTCTGAAGTCAGGACAAATACTGTAATTTAGCTTTTTTCAATAAGAGAGTAAGAACAAAATTATTGCCCACTGTGATTTAGCGTGTAGGCAATCCAAACTTAGAAAACATTTTAGGGTATTCCATGCATCTGCTAACTTTTGGAAAGATTGTAAGGTACATGTTCTCCTGAGAGCTCAACAATGTTTAAATGCCTGGACCTTTTACATTTACCAGCTATTTTATCTTGGGTGAGTATGTCTTGTGTGTCATGTTTGCACTTAAGGCCTAATTCAGATTATATGACATGCTTGGGAATGTTTCCACTCTGCATTTTGGTGAGGTAATACAAGAACACACAGCACTTCCCCTGGTGCAGGGTAGCCATTTCAGCTAAGTTCCATGAGATACCTTGGTGCATTTATTGCATTTCAAGTTGCAGAAAAATTCTGTCCTCTCAGGCTCTTGTTGAAAGCACAGTGCCCTGGGGAAAATGAGCCATTGTAATTAAGACTGTAACATATCTCTTCAAAGCACAAGGTAGAGCCAGGTAAATGAGCATCCTTGTGCTATTTATATCAGCTTCTTAATTATGCTTAACATGACCAAATCAACTTGATCCAGCATCACTTTTGCAAGTGTAAATAGACCTAAAGTTTCAAGGGTAACATCATGTTACACCTCAACTTACAAAATGTGTATGCATGTGACTGAAGCAGATTGAAATATATTTAATAAACTGAGGGACATGTGTCCATAGGATTGGTGGAAAAGGAATTAAAGTATTAGTTTCTCATATTTTATGATTAATGTTCTCCTTCACATAAGACCCAAAAGTCTAGCTAAGATCATGAAAGGCATGTTGGTTTAAATCTTTCTTTGCTATAAAGTATCATCATTATATCTCAGCTAACTCTAACAAAATCCCTAATATCTATGCATGCCTGGAGCCAAAATAGGTCAGCTCATGGGCTATTGCATTATATTTTATTATTTAAACTTTAGGTGATTAGTTTAGCACTTAAAAGCTTTGGAGAGAATTAGGTTACTGTTCTTCTCTTTATCCATAAGCAAACTGACATGCAGATGGACACTGAGAAGACTTACTCCATGTTTTCTCTCAAGGCTTTTCAAAGTTAAGGGCTGTCAGTTTTTCCCATTTGTTAATTTCAGCACATTGTAAAAAATAAACCTGAGATGAGGTTTTCTTTCCTGATTTTGAAGAGAAGGCTGTATTTTGCCTGAAGTCCCAGAAAAGACTTTAAAAACATGCACTAAGTAAAGGACAGGGGGAAAAAAAGCCCCTAATTTTGTCTGTATCTGGACTCAGCTAACAGAAAGCAAATAACCTAATTCCAGCAAAGTGAGAAGGATTTTATTCATCAGGGAGGTTTGTTTTTTGTTGTATATACAAGGAACACTTAAGAAATAAGTGGATATGATTTAATTAATTACAAGCTCTGTTACTTTCTGAGATCATTAATTCATGCTCATAAAACACAGAAAATGTTGGAATTGAATTATATGCTATGCTATATAGTAAGTTTGTTGTTAGGGAAGCCTATTCTGAAAGATAATTTTCTAGGGCTTCCACTGACATTCACAGTTCTTTAATTTGTTAGATTTTCTTTCAGGGCTGTATTTTAATTTATACATCAAAATGAACAATGAATCAGTCGTCTGATAGAGGTGTACAGGATTTTAAAGACACATCTCATTGAGTTAAGTTCACAGCTGAACTTTATGCCAACCACTGCACTGATGACAGATTTCAGCATGATCAGAACCCTTATTCACCATAGTAGGGGTCAGGAACCTGATGTTCAGAACCAGATGTTACAGAAGGCTCACAGCACAAGTGAAGGAAAACGTAAAGGTACAGACCTTTTTCTTTTAGGAATTATTAAAATATCTATAGTCTTTGAAAAGTAACACATTGCTAGTTTCTTTCTCTTTTCCTCAAAATTCGTGCTTGACATTTATTAATCAATGTCTTATTTGCTATAGAAATGGGTTGTAGAAGTAGGTGGAAAAGCTGCTGGAGTTTTGAAAACCATTTGGACTGAAACTGGTGTGTTCAAGGCACTTTACAGAAAATAGCCACAAAATTAAATTCTTGGGAAAAACAGGGAGGGTGTGCATCACACCAGCCCTTTTAATCTAGTGGGAGCAAGAGCCTGTTTTGTCTTAGTCTCTGTTGGGAGTTGAGCCAGTTTGACTTGATTAAGCCTGTGTGAGGACCCTGACTTGGACAGAGATGGGAAGAGAAACAGTCATTTGGAACTTTCATTTGCATAAGGGAACTAACCAAAGTCATCTCAGAAACAGGATTTAATACTTCTTATCTTTATGTTTTCATGCTGTTACAGCACCTAATTTTAATTGTGGAAATGATCATATTTTTTAAAACATCAACTCAGACAATAAGAGAATGTTGCCTTTATTTTTTATTTACTTATTCATAGACAGTATAGGGAGCATATAGAAGTGGGGGTTTCTATTACTGCTATTTTGTTATATGTATGTTGAGAAGATCAATATTTTCTTAAATTTTTTGCTGTTGTCATTTCTTCTGTTTTCATTCCCCTGGTTATCAATATCAGAACAGTAATTTTTTCATGGTCATGTATCTCAATATCCTCCTTGCACCTTCCTCAGATGCAAACTGGATACTACTTAATAAATATTAAGGTTCTATTTAGTTATGAATCATGAGGGAATAAACAAGGAGTTAACGACTTCTATCTTTACTGAAATATACATTTCTGTAAACCATTTCCCATGTCTCATCTGAACACTTATTTCTTGTAAAAGGACTGTTTTAAAATACTTTTTTTAATCATGAGGGAATGTGAAAATGTTTTCTTTTTATATCCTAGTCAGAAACACTTTTGGTGGATAAGTAAAGCCAGATAATGCTGGTAACTTCTAGCTAGACTTGATCTATAGCTCTCATTGAGTCAAGTCTGAAGAAAAATGGTTCAATACCTTAAAAGTAATTAAGACCTTTATCTGAAAAACAGTTATATATGTGCTTAATTTAATGAATGTAAATAATCCAATTGACTCAAATGGGAATATTCATAAGCATTAAGTTAGGAACAATTTGCAGGATCAGGAAGTAAAAATCATCCATTTTGTGCCAAGTGTTGAATAAATTTTTTGGGTTTCCTATGTGTTTTGGGGACATAGACTAGGTTCCCTGCATACTAGGAACATCTTAAATCCAGGCTATTCAGTTTGGCATCTGTCATTTTCTCTGATTATGGTGAACCAAAGCATTTGAAATGTTACAGCATCAAGATTGTCTCATTTCTGGACCTTTCTAAATCCTTGCTTTGATATGAGAAAATGTAAGCTTAGTCTGTGTCAAATCCCAACTAGTCCAAGACAAGCTTTTGGACTCTTTCAAATCTACAGAAGTTTTGCTATTGACTGTATGACCTAATTTTCTCTCCAGGTTTCCTGCTTCAATACACTATCAACTGTACAGCTTTCCTTCCTTTTTATGTAGAAAGAATGGGAAAAGATACTTAGGTCTGTAATCCTTAGTTTTTACACACATATCACATATGAATTCTGTGTTTCAAACTCTTAACTTTATGTTTATTTCATATTCTTTCTTTTTCTGAAAACAGCCTAAAGTTTAATACCTTGTATGTATTTATATAATAGAAAAAGATTAAAAAATACAAGCCTTCAATTCAATGATAGGAAAGATTCCTTATACCTTTTCTAAATTGCTATAAACTTGCAAATTGAATTAAATTGTTTTGTTTGTTTCATGCATAATTGACAAGGTGACAATTAACTACATGGTACATTGTCCTTTGCCTCAGGTATATAACACTAAATTTGTGTGTTGAGAAAATAAAAGGAATGAAATGGTGTTCCAGAATTCAAAAATCAAAGCCAACAAAAAATTGATTACTCTGGCTTCAGCTGTTTCATTTGTATCTGCTCCTACCTGTTAGCCTAGGCATCTGCATTTAGTACTAATTAGTCTACTTAGTATCTCTGTAGTATTTTGTAAAGGAGTCTTCATACTGGACAGTAAATAAATAACAAACCTATGGAGGTATTAGAAATCAAGAAAGAAATACCTAAAAGACCCAGGAAAAATTGCAAAGTGGAGCTGGAATGAAAGTTGTTCTCTTTCTTTTGTGTATTATAGATCCTTCATTTGGATGACCATGCTGGCAATCCACAGCAACAACATATCTCTTTCTACACCTAAATTGCAAGCTGTCTCGCTTTATATAAATGAGTGAATCTTGTGTAAAAATTGTTGAAAATGAAATTAAAAATATCCTCATTAGAGTCTGCATCAAAATTTTTACAAGTACGGATGATAACGAGGCAGATACACAACATATATCACAGGTGATGAAAATATGAAAATAAAGTAATAGAGAAGCTAAAACCCTTAATTTTTTAATATATAAGATTAAGTTGTAATTAGATAATAAAAAATATTACATAAAATGTATGATCCCAGGAGAATCCACAAGACACTGATGCCTATCATCATTGATTTGAGTGTTGAGATGTGTCAAGGAGAGACAAGGTCGTGAAGCCAAAGCAATAAGGCAACATGCATAGTTATAGATTTAGAGCAGGCTTGACTGTTATATTCTTGATATTTCTATTAAGAATGGCAAGCACATCACGGTCTACCATACAGCTGTCGGAGTCCTAACATTCTTTGCATTCCATCCCTATTTATAATACACTTCATTTTCTTGAATGAAACAAAACCAGGGATGTTTTCTTTAGAAAAGCAAAATAATGCACCTCAAAGATTACTTCTTTATCCAATTAAATTTTTTAATCTCTAAATATTGGGCTATGCATATTTGATCTGATGTTAGCTTTTTTATCTTCTCTTTTAGTTTACATGATCAAGCTGTGTTTCTTGCCGTACAGTTGCTGGGAAAACTGAGGTTTTCCTTTTTTGGGAAAAAAACCACCTTTTTTTCCCAAGGAAAGATAAAGAGATTAGGATGTTTGGCAATACAAATATACATCTGGAAGTAAAAAAAAAAATAGTGCTTCTCTTTCTTTAGAAGGGTAAACAACATGTGTGCGAAAAGTAAATTGATTGTATAGCTAATACAAATATTTTGTCTCTCTCACAGAAATTCCAGGTCTGGAGATATAATTGAAATTTGTAGGGTGAAGGTTTTTTTAAAGCATTGTCCCTGTGGCATCATTGTGGTACTGGTTGTCTGCAGAGTACAGATTTAAGCAAAGCTCTGTCTGTTGTGCAACTTCCTGTTGGCAAAGGCAGGCAAAAAAGAGAAGGAAGGCACTTCTGCTCTAGCCTCTGGCTTCTTCAGCAGAATGTGAACACAGCCGTGGGCTCTGCATGTCATAGCTGTATGTCTGCAGGAAAAGAAATTCTCTAAACTCTGTCTTTCAGCCCTTTGTGGATTAATACAGTGGCAACCATAATTTCATCCATGACATTTTATCTGGAAATAAATGAAGCATTTTTTGTTATCTTGGAAGAACAAATGAAGATTTTGTTTTGTTTTGTTTTAAAATGCAACTATTTCCTGCTTCAGTTTTGCCATTACAATTAGCCAAACCTGTACATTATAATAATTCCCTGTCCTACTATGTTGATGGAGACAGACAACTATATCAGAGGATGTACTTATTTCAGATAGTGCATATATACTTGCACTTAAAGACACATTCAAGGAATACTTCGGGCAAAACCTAGGACCTTTCTAAACACTGTTATCTTTTTTTAATGAATAGTCAGTTTCCTTCTTTTTCCTCTTTATATCAAAATTTGATTCCACAGCGATGAGAATAAAAGAGAATAAATTCTCCATGTCCTTTGCCAAGCAGAAAATTAATATATTTTAATTTAAAAGAATAAAACTGGTGGTTCTCCAAGCGTTCAGTAGAACACCAAGAAAGTGCTTGTGTTTGTGGGTGATTACTCACAATTGTCTCAAATTTAAGTCTAATAAACTGTGAAAGAAAATATAATTTTTTTACTGATATTTTGAAATGTAGTAATTTTCTTAGAGAGTTCTATTGTGCTGTTGTTTTTCTGAAATAAAAATATTGCAGTAAAGTACACTGACTCAGCTGTAAATAGAAATTCTGTTTTCTTTGGTTGGGTAGAAATGCTTCATTCTGACTTTTTTTTAATGCTGACTTTAAATATAAAAACCTTCATTATACCTTTTGATTACATTAACCTGAAAAAATTCCATATTTTTAGTTCCTGTCACTATTTTATATTCAAATAGAATTCTGAAATATTTTTCTCCTTTCAAATGATAGACTACATGTTTAAATAAAGGTCATATTATTCTAATTCTTTTTACAAATTACACTAAAGTTATGTCACATAAAAAAGAAGAAAGATCCAGTGAAAAATGAAATAATAATTCTGAAGGGAAGTTCGTCATTCCCACATTATTCCAAAACCAGCAGCCTGGTATTTAAAATAAGATAAATTAAAAAATAAAAGCCTTCATAATCTTTATCTAATAACATCCTTAAAGACAGACCAATAGGTGATTCAAGTAATTTGCAGTTTGTCTATAACAACACTTCTTTTTTGGAAATATTATCTTTATACCCTTTATTTTCAGTTAATGACAACAAGATAAATGACTGACCTCTTCTGACTCTTGATTATTTTTTGTCCTTTCCTCTCTTGAAGACATAAAGGTTCCATTCTCAGAATATAGAAAATAATCTTCTATTATAGTCCTTCATTGGCTATTAGCTTACTGGGAATTGCAATTGGAAGTGCATTGTTTTGGTTTGCTCGATTTTGAATTTGTCAGAAGAGTAACACAGACTGATGGCTTAAAAATGTTTTTATGGGTTATCTTCTTTTGTTATGCATACTCCTCCATATTTTCCTGATGTTTATTTTCAAATTAAACTGATATAGTATTTTCATTACCACCCTTGTAAAAGATAAGATAGCATGTTCTGGAAAGCAGGGAACATAAAAACACTCTTGCCTGAAGTAGGAGAAAAAACAGTTAATTTCAATCCTGATGACAGTTTCTCGGTGAACAATAGTCTCCCAGAATTGACATGAAGAAGTAATGAATGAATGAAAGGAGAACTGAGTCACAGATGCACTTTGCAATCACTTTAGAACATCTACACTCTTCCAGCCAAAATACTATTAATACGTGTGTCAGCACAGTGAGTGAATCTCATAGTGTGAACGCATTGGAACAGTTCAGGAAAGAAAATGAAGAATATCCTCAGGGACAGACTTTTCTTTTTCTCTGAGAGACTCTTCATTATTCAGGCATTGTGATACTTTTCCTTTATTTGTGTAAAGATTAAATTGCACATGATTTCTAATGTTTCTGCTACTCCAACTGTCATAGGTCGATGACCTTCATGGAAGTGAGATAATAGATACATCGTCTGTTGTTCAGGCAAGTGCTGTTCTTCCACAGCCCAGTACTTTTCTATTGTTACAAGTCGAAAGCAATTAAATAAAAATACAAGAGAAAGTTTCTAGAGTATCTTTAGTATTTCATATATGTACTTATGTGACTGTCATTTAACATTTATATGTGATATTATCTAATGTTATAATGACCTAGAAGCATACACTGAGCCTCTTCTACATGGCTGAGACAACAAATTAGTGAGGGATGTCTGTGTGTACTCAGTAATGCAGTTTCTGGGAAGGAGCCCTCTATTGTTTGAAATCTGTAATCCAGAGACTTACAATTGATGTGCCTGTCCTCATGTGTGTTACTATGACTGCTAAAATCCTGTCCAAATAATTTTTCTTCATAATGCTTTGCATCCTAATTGGCAAAGAAAAAGGTCCTTATCTCTGCATTGTAGTTATATTGCATAAAACTCTGCACTGTGCACACTATAAAAGCACTTTCATTTAGAATAGAGACTATTACTTCACTTAAGTAGGATAACCTTTACTTATTAGCAAGTTTCAGTTTATGTTTTCATCTCATAGAAGTTTGATCAATATTTATATTTGGTTGGTACCTTTGAAGTGGTCTAAGTAGACAAATCAACACTGAAGGTGTATTTACATGAATGTGAAGGATGGGTGACATGACACTGGTGCTGTAAAGAATACCACTGAGGGTGGCAAAGGGCAAAGATCCTATACCAGAAAGTGCATCCTATAGTTTGTGTACCTCTATATTCACCTTTTTTTTTTGTTTTTTGTCAATTTCACATGGTAGTCATGGATAAAGTTATGGATATACCAACTGGATACATTTTTAAGATTTTCCATAATCAACTTATTAGATAATTCTGCAAGCAATTTATGGCTTTTATTATGATATTGAAGAAAGGCCAGGTTAAGTAGGATTAAAAATAATGCTGGGAAATGAATGTATTGATACCCATGGATTTTAAAAGGATGGACAGGGAAAATAATCACATTTTTGACCCTAGAAAGAGCTTCCTACAGGAACTTTACACAATCATTTCACTAGTACTTCATAGCCAATCATCCTATCCACAAAACCCTCATTTATTCCAAATATTTTTAACTTAAGCATGTTACATAAGGACAGGCCACAACTGTTTTCCTTCTAATATTGGCTGTATGTAAACCATCCTTTATAACAATTACCCATCATTTACATAAACAGAAGATACTGGTGTTACTAAACTGCACTGGTTAGTATTACCCTTTTATGAAACCTACTTTTATTTCAATTAGTCTTTAAATAAAAAAAAAAAAAATAGCTCTTCAGATGCTGAAGAGAATGAATTTCAATTTGGATAAGCATGGGAAAAGTAAGTTGCTAATTTATGAAGTACTCAGGAATTTTATGTAGTTTATTCCTATTTTAGCAACCATATAATTTCTATAGCAATTAGTTATTGTAAATAACTATTCTTCTCATTCCACATCCCTTTCATAGGGATACTAGATGCTGACAGAATGTGTCCCTTAGCAACAGATGGAATTACTTGAATATCATTCTCTATGTGTATTAAAAGTACTAGCTCAGCATTTTAGTATTTGATTGGTATAATATTTTTATCAGATTTGGGTGACATTGCATCTCTCTAAGTCAGACTTAAGACAAGTCATTTTGAGTTACATTTTACTGATAGCAGGTAACACACTAAGTATGTTTTTGACACTGTAAAAGAGAACAGTGTTTTTGTTTCTCAAATGCTAAATATGGATTTGTATATTGAATCAGGTATCAGAATTTATAAACAGAATTTCTTGAATGTAGCTGAGAATATAATGCTGCAAAAACAGGCATCTGAGGAATACTCTTTGTACTTGATTCAAATCCAGGAAACAGCCTTGGTGCTAAACTTCTACAAGCAGTCCCTAGAACAAAACTCTTCAGTTTTGCAGGGAGGTTTTTGGATGTGGCCTTCAGGTGATTACTACTTTTTAGGTTGCTCTTCTAAAGAGTCTTTCAGTGACAAAAGTATTTTAGACAATGAACCTAATTCAAAAGTAGATGTACATATTCAGTTTAACTAAACCATATTCATATCTGCAGCCTTTTCTGGAAAACCTTTCAATTTTTCACCTTGAAAGCTGTACAATCTGATTGTTGAAACCCTTCTGTATCTTTACATCTCACAAATAGAGCCGTCTGGTACCAATCCTTTTCTACTGAAAGCACAGCTTGTGTAGAACAGTAGAACATCTCTTTGGTAGGAATGCAATAAACTGTCTCAGCCAAACCTTGGTAATGGTGTGCTTCACTACCTTGCCCAGATTTTGATCACAGCAGATGAAGGAATTTGCAGTATTATTGACATTAATTTCATTGGAATAGAATTCAACTTCTTTATACAAGAAGAAGCAAATGAAACCTAGTGACAATCACTTCTGTCTGCTTCATTTTTTTTCCAAGTTCAAATATATAGGGAAGCAGCTATTAAATTTTTGCTAGTGAGACTTGCTTAATGTTGAATGACAAGATATTTTCTTTACCAACATAAACCCACATCATTTTCTGAGTTATATATACATAGTCTGTGATGTCAGCAGCTTACTCATCGCCTACCTTGGCCACCTGCCAGTTTCCCACCCAGCTGCTCTCCCTCTGTCCCTCCTCACCAAGATGTGAGGAGAAAACAAAATGGAAAATCTCTTGGGTAAAGATAAAAACAGGGAGATCACTCACCAGTTACTATCAGATCTGAAACAGACCCATCTGCAGGAGCTAACCAATATTCAGAAATATTTAAACCTTTTTCCCCAATTTTATATGTGTGTATTTACACATATTTCATGAGTACTAGGTAAATAATACCCTTAAAGATCTAAAATCCATATGATAGATGCCAGCTGGGAGTAAAGACTGTATTTTTTCTTAATATGTACACCAGAACATCTTGCCTAATTAGGATCTTCTATTTATATTTTTCCCTTTTATACATGCACAGAGTATGGTATTTAGTAATTGACTGGAAAATAAATATATGAAAACACAGCTTGACACCCTTATACAGGAGAAAAACATATTTTACTTTCTCCATCTGCATGTCTACTATTTTCCTCCTAAACCAAAATACCTCATTGATTAATCCTCCTTGGATTGTCTCTGAATAAAACATGGATTTTGCCTTTATAACAGTCTTGCTGACCATATATCTCCTGGTCTTGTTAATATGGGAAGGTCAGTTTTCTCCTTAGTCTCTCACAGAGTTGCACTGTTTTGTAGTCACTCCTAGAGGATCCTGGATGAACACTTTGTTTGCATGGTTTTAAAGAGTCACAGAATGGGTCAGGCTGGAAGGGACCACAGCAGGTATTATTGCCCAGCCTTCCTGCTCAGGCAAGATCTTCTGAGAGCACAGTAGGCAGAATTGCATCTAGAAAGGTCTGTAGTATCTCCAGTGAGGGAGATTCCATAACCTTTCTGGGCAATCTGTTCCAGTGCATGGTCACCAACACAGAAAAGGAGTTCTTGCTCCTTCTCTGGCGCCCTGGTGGAACTTCCTGTGCACCAGTTTCTGCCCATTGTTTCTTGTCAAATTTTTTGGCAACATCAAGAAAGGCCTGGATCCATCTCCTTGGCAACCTCCCTTCACATATTTATAGATGTTGATGAGTTTCTCTCTCAGTCCTCTCTTCTAAAGGCTTAAGCCAATTCTCTCAGTCTGTCCTTATAAGGAAGATGCTCCAGTCCCCCAGGAGCTCCATGTCACACTTGTCCTGAGGAGCCCAGAACTGGACACAGCACTCCAGATGTGCCTCACCAGGGCTGAGCAGAGGGGCAGGATCACCTCCCTTGACCTGCTGGCTCTGCTCTTCCAAAAGCACCCCAGGATCCCATTGGCCTTCTTGGCCACCTTCTTGGCCACTGCTGGCTCATGGACAGCTCGTTGAGTGTCCACCAGGACCCTCAGGTCTCACTCTATGGGTTAGTTTTTTCTCCAGCACATCAGCCCTCAGACTGAGCAAGAGAGAAACCCTCTGGAAAGAAGAATGATCTCTTGCCTGGCCAGCTCTGCAATGTTTTGTCACTGAGATCCAGCAATGATTCCTCAAAGGGAACAGTGGGAACACATTTACAGTACTGTAATTTCAGTACAGGTTTCTGCAACCTATTTTCCTTTTTTATGCTTTGGATCACCCCAAAATTACCATTTTGCTTTCAAATGTTATGATTTTTAATTTTTTTTCCCCTTCAGTCAATCTTCATATTATTTATTGCTAATTCCTAACCGTTCGCTGTGTTTGAAGACCACGGCTTAATACCTGAATAATAGCTTAATATCTGTTAGCCATCCCTTCCCTTTTGTTTAATTTTTCTGACATCTCTTACTCCCTTCATCATGAAATCAGTGGTATGAGTGGTAATATATATTCCCTACTCTTTTCATGAGTGAGTCTTTTATTTTAATTTCTTGGTGGTCCGGTCTTATCTTTCAACTATTCACCAAATTATTTTCTCAGTTCAGCACTCTCCTTTTTCTTCATTGCCAAGTAAAAGCAAAATACAAGGCTAGTATTTGTCAGATTTATAAAATCATATTCCTACCCTCACCTGTTTCTTGCCCTTTTCTTAATTATCTGGTTCTAATGATGGAACCTTTTCTTGACCTTCCATAAGCAAATTACAGTCTGCTACTAACTACAAACTTTTTCCTAAACTCTTTTTGCAAGCCATTAAAACATGGCTTTCACTTAACAGGAGGCAGAATATTCTCTTTACAAGAGCCATACCTGTTTACCTGCATTATGGAAGACCTAATTTATTTTTCTTGATCATTCTGCTATCTCTGACAGAATAATTCTTTCTCCTGTGCACATCTTTATTTTTCTCTCTTGTTGCTTTAATGTCAGGGCTTTGACAGTTCCCTCTTCTTTACACTAAAAAATTGCTCTAGACTTTTCTGTTTTCCCTTGAACTTCCAGCTTCCTCATCTACCTACTATGATGGCTTTGTTAATGGTGAAATAATTTTCTGATTTTTCTTTTTTTTTTTGTCTAAATATTAAATGTAATCAATTGTTTTAGGAAATGATATGGTAACAGAAGGGATTCACAATTCTGTATGGCAATTTGATTGCTGGCTACTTAGGATCTGTAACTTCAAAACATGCTAGTGCATGTTTTATTTATCAATGAATTTATCCTTTAGCTCCATTAAGGATGTATTAGAGAATAACTTTTGTATATTCATCTGTTTTAGAAATGGTACCATGAAGTACGAGCTGTTATCCTATTTATTAAGCCAAAGATAAATCTAATTTTTTTATTACTGTTATGTTTGTTCATATAGATCAATATTACTTCAAATGTCTATTAAGATATGGATTTATCTCCCATTTGTCACAAAACAAATAATCTAAGGACGCTGATGGGGTTAAACCACAGATGTTTCTGCTACAGTATATCTAGTTTGACTTAATTTTTTCTAGCTGACCCTTCTTTAAATGTCTCTTTCAGAAACTTTGCATTGTTTTACACCATATAGAGATATAGTAGTTCAAAATGTCAGCATAGTGCCATTATGCCATAACCTCAAAGTGTCAAGATGCTTTGAGAGTCTCAAATTTCATACAAAATCCTTCTGTCTGAAGAAGGTTTAGCCAAAATCAAAGTTTTACTCTCATTTTAAATGTTGCTATTGTGGTTAATGCTTCGAGCATTTGTGTTCATAAAGACCTATTTATATTAATAGTTTAAATGTGTAGGAGTACTTCAGTTTTGTTTTGGGTGTCTGTTGCTAATATCAGATTCAAAAACCACTTTATGCATCTGTGTCAGTTCTACAGAGATTGCTTCATTATCATTACAATACTAGCTGTCGACAGTACACTGTATGAGACCGTCTTTATGTTGGCAAATTACTCCAGTCTTTTCACATAACTGGATGACAAATCCCAAATTATGGTGGGTTGATTTTATAATTTTTCCTTCTTTAGGCATGTTATTGCCTACATGCACTGTGGGAAAGAATCCTGCACTGGTAGGGATTGCTTAATGTAGGTCTTTAACTCCTGCATGCATGTTGAGCTGCCAGAGAAATAGGAAGAGGTTGTTGATAGGAAGTGCGATCCTGGGACCAAAGCTGTGTATGACTTAGAATTAATTTATATCACTGATGAAGTAGTTTTCTATAATTTCTTCATATGTTGTATGTTATTTTTTAAAAAATGTGTGGGGGCTTCAGGAGGAGATGTTTTTGTGTAGTTATAGAGGGTTTATTTTACAGTTTACAGACCATCTGCAAAGCCCATGCAATCAATAAGGGGCAATGGGAATTCTATAACTGTCATTAACTGGAGTGTTTATTAATTCTCAATTAGATTGCTAATCAGTCTTACCTGTGCAAACTCATTGGAAGGAATAGGGTGATCTAGGTGTCATCCCAGGTATATAACTAATGTGAGATCACAGACATTTCTTTGGGGGAGTAATTTGGCAAGCACAGGCAATCCTGTACAAGATTTAACCCATATTAACTTTAAGACCCAAGCGTTATTTGGCACTTAAGGCTACAGATATTGCTGTAGTCATTTGGGCACAATTATCTTGGTATTTTAAAGTCATTATTCCATATGGGAACTACTTTTTTCTAAAGATACAAGATGCTTTGTGCTTATAAGAACAAGCTGATGCACTCTCCAAGATCAGATAAAAAAAAATACCATTTTCCTTTGCATGTCTAAAAGAACAGAGGAGAAAATAAGTAGCTATCAGTAGACCCTCAAAGTCTGAGTAAATGAAAGAGAATCAGGGCAACACACTCGACCTCACAAAGGCCGCTGAACACTTCCATACTGTGAAGAGATCTTTTTTTGTTGCACAACATTACTTTGGTTACTGTTGCATGCTGATGGGTGGCAGCTGTTCCATTTTTTACTGCTATCAGTGGAGAAGGACTTTTTGTACGATTTAAACACACATACATTAGTCTTTGAAACAATTAGAAGAAAATGGTGACTTAAAGTGTATTTCACACTAAGGAACAATGATGTTGATTGGTAAGGAAAAAAAATCCTTTTAACACTAGTCAAATAAACCTCCCAAACCAAAATCAAAACCTAAAATGAAAGAGATAACTGTTCTAAAAAATAATAATTTTTCTTTATCAAATAATTAATGTGAACATTGCAATTAAGGAATTTAAAAGTCTACTGTGCTCCTTCTTAAGTGTTACTTAACTTCATCTTTCATCAGATTTATGCCTCTATTTTATTGACATTAAAAGCATTAAGGTCTACGCTAGAGTTTTGAAAGTCAAGTCTCAGGCAAGGTTTTCAGTTGGCAAATATCACTTGTCACACTTAAATGTTGGAATTAAGTCAAATCATACCACGGTGGGATGTCTTCTGTATTGGCTGGAAACAACCCAAAAATATCCCAAACTAGAGAACTAGCCAGGAAATGTTCTCTAGAAATTGTACCTTTTTCCTAAAGGAACTCCACATAATGCTGTGAAACTTGAAAATTCCATTTCCCTTTTCCCCTGATCAAATATTAGAGGTGTAACATGGGAATGTGTTTGGGGATTTTTTGTTTGGGATTTTAATTTTTTGTTTTAAATTAACATAAACTTGGATGGCAAAAAAAAATAAAGAAAGAGCTGTTCATTAGTATTGTTATAAATCAAATAAGGCGTTTAAAGGATGAACTCGAAACCTAAATTGTGACTGCTAATCCCAGCCAGGTTCTGTGCTTCTTGTGTACATGATAATACTGTGGAGTTGACAATGGGATCAGTAAAGGAGGAGGGGTATAAATGATGTGGCAGACAATAATACAAGAAGCAGTGTTGACATTATACATTATTATTACAGCACTGTGCTCTGGCAGTTATTTGTTTCATGTTATTTACACACTCTCTCTTTTTCTTTGTTTATTTATTTGTTCCATATCTTTAATTTTCTTCTCTGCCTTCTTTTTTCTCAAACTTTCTGCCTCAAAACCATGCTACCTGTTTTTTACTTTTTCTATTTTTAAATTCTTAATTTGGAAAGAATATAGCTGGAGTATATTTTACAGTTTCACCAAACTGTTTGCCTATTAAATAACAGCTCCCCTCTTTTATATAGCTTCAATTCATATGCAAAATTTGGACTTCTCTAGCTCAACTAATAAATAAACCTATATTTTAGCCCTATCTGTGTGAAAATACAAATTCACACACAGAAAAAAAGATAGCTTGGTGTCTTGGATGAATGCTACAGTGTCATTCACAATCCACTTAATCCGGATTTTCATTTGCCCCTGGATGGTAGCTTCCTTTTATACTTAGGCTCTCAGTATTTTACTTTCAGACTTCTAGTAGTCCTGTTTTCCTGTGTGTAGAGTGCATAGCTATTCTTCTCTAAATTAGCCATATCTCAGACTAGTTCCATGAGCTTACTTCATTAGAGTCTACAACATGATCCAAAGTCACCTGCTGAAGAGACTGAATTTGTGTGAGAATAAACGCATGCGTCTGGTCACTCACTCCTGGGTGAATTGCAATAAAAATGCGCCTCTTTGTTGCTCTGATGAAAAGGGTGATGTGCCATAAGAGATATGTTTTTGTAATCGGTAATATGAATCTGGAGCTTTTGCTTGCTCGTGTTTGTTGCTATTCTCTCCTCTATAAGCATGTTTATCGAGGTTTGCCGAAAGCCCAGAAGCCCATAGGTCAGAGAACAGCATTTTGATGGATTATGGGATTGTAACTGTCCCTGCCAGCTGACAGCTTTTATTGGCTGGGAGGATGAGCCTGTAAACCTTTATATAATTATTGTATTAAAGCCACTGTGCCTCTGTGTTGCTGGCGCTTGTTCAGGGATCAATGTGAAGATAATTTCAAAAATGAATAGTAAGTATTGATCGTCCCTTGGTGGAGCCTTATCAGTGGCTGAAGCAGACTACTGTAGATTATAACTTCAATGTCATTTATGATGATATGATACGTATTGCAGAGGAGCAATTTAAACAAAGGGCTGATTTAATTCACAATGGATTTTTGTAGCGTGATGGGTAATAAATCACAA
Source organism: Cyanistes caeruleus (assembly GCF_971803275.1). NCBI lineage: Eukaryota > Metazoa > Chordata > Aves > Passeriformes > Paridae > Cyanistes > Cyanistes caeruleus. The sequence continues at coordinate 94,173,365 of NC_141701.1, forward strand.
TCTATGTAATTTTTAGAAATGAACACATGTTGGCAGTAGTTCAGGGCAGTTCCTGGGAGATCTGAAAATGACCAGGGAGGGCAAATATCAGCAGCGAACCCCTTCTGAATGATTGGCCCTTACTTGGTTCTGACATTCAGATGACCTTGGGGCCTCTGCTGGCAGCTGCTGGTTAATTTTCTTCACTGAGGACACAGTTTAACTTTCTATCTGTCTGCCAATTACCTGACATTTTCAACTTATCACCTTCTATTTTTTAAATTATTGGAGGCACATCCACATTTTGACACTTTTTTAGGCAAGTATTCGTTTTTTGCCTGCTGCTGAGATGTCTCTCTGCCAAGCATCTGTAATATCCCTTTTACTCAAGAAATTAATAGCTTGCCCAACTGTGAGGTGAAAAAGCACTGGCGTTATAATGGAAGATTACAAAGCTTCCTTCCATTTTAGCAAGAAGCTATGTGTCTGTATATAAAAAGCAAATGATACTTGGAAAATCCCACAACACAAAATCATTACATAAACTAAGGTGTTACATAAACACATATATTGCAACTGACAAAAGCTACTTTAACCAAATGATATATTTTTATTCTTTTTCTTGCCAGAATGTTTGGTTTGGGTATGTTTATTTTTTTTCCTTTTCAGATCATCAAAAATATCCCTTCTGAAGTAACACGAAGTGGTTGCCTTCAACTGTGAAAAAAAGGGAGTACCAAGTCTCTTGTTGAACTGACTTATAGACTACAGATATTTTTTAAGTGTTTTATGCAGACTCTCATAGTCTTGCAAATTACTCTAATTAGGATGTGTCCCTAATAATGAAAACCTAAAGCAAGGTAGGTTAGTTTGTTTTGTCTGGCTTTCAGAGTTTTTGTTTTAATTCAGAATGTAATAGTATTTATATATATAGTGAATTAAATATTATCTTGTTTATTTTTATAACTTTATCATATAACTTCTGCTGAAATGCTGAAATAAGAGCATTTATGAGTGTAAGAGAACGTAAATAATAAGCTTATGTGAGTCAGTCATAATATATCAAAATATTCAGGACTAATAAAATATAATAATCAAGGCTAACCGCTTAAAAAAAACCTGAAAAAAATTGAAGAACACTGCAAAGAAATTATACATATCAAACACTTGAGTCTTGAACATCATAGAAAAAGTAAGGACTAAAATGCCATCATTGTAATATGGAGCCTTCTTTGAGAAAGCATTACAGCACGTATATTATGCATGTAATTAAGGCTCATTAATGTAAGTCAGCCATGAGAATCTGCTTAAGTGCTTTCCTGGAATAACACATTAAATCCAAGCCATAGTGATGCAGTTTAAAATCAGATCTGGTCTGCACTAGGTTGTTTTTCAAAATTACTATAAATATGTGTGACCAAGTGGTGTGTGTGGGTGTTTTTGGCACCCCCAATTCTGTGACTATCTATACTGGAAATGTTCCCTGGGCTTGCTTTTGGTACATGGTATTTTGGTCTCAGCATCACAAGAGAGTTGCTAGCTTGTCTTGAGCCAGACAAAGTATCATTAGTGTTTGTTTCATTAGCAGAGCAATTAAGGTAAGGTTATGGACAAACCATGGTAGGGAAGTTCACATTTCCTGTAGAAATTGGTAGTGTTTTTTCTCTATGTCTTTCTTCACAAAGGCAGCTCCTCTGTTCTCTGAAGGCTATTTACTGCCTGCAACAGGATAGGGTCTGCATTCAGAGCCTTTCATTGAATTACTCTTCTCTGAATTATTCTTCTTTATAGAAAAGTAAATAGTTACACATGCTCTTTAGTTTAAATTTTAAATTCATCGTTCAAATATGAAAAATCATAGGAACTTAAAAAAAATCTGCATAGAAACAGACAAGCAACTAATATAGCTAAAGAAATCAAATGAGGGCTCAAGTGATGCATTTGGACAAGGGCAGTTTGGTCTCTACATACATTCCAAAGCAGGATCAAGGGAGGAAACCTGCAGTAGTTTCCTAATCTTTAAAGTTGTGTCTATAGTAATCAGTGAAAAGAGAAGTAAATCTGTGTGTAGGAAGATGCAACTGTCAGTGAAGACCCAAAATTCATTCCTGTTTTGATGAAATTGTTTTGAATTAGTTTTAACCATATCATGTGGACTGCAGTTGGAGAACACAAAATATTGTTTACTGTAGTTTGATCAGAATAGAACCCAGTCACACATTTTAACTACCTTACTATGCAAACCAAAGCACAATAACTTAAGGCAAATTAACTTCAAAAGTGCCAAATGAAAATATTAACACAGACCAACCCAATGTCTTCCTCATGGGTAGACATCCCTCATGAATTCCAACAGTCTCATGGGATATGCTTACAACAGAATGCAGAACTGCATATTTAAGATATATAAAGAAGAATTTAAAATATATAAAACATTAATCTAAAAACCATAATTCATTACAACATCAAACATGTTACATTCTAGATATTATTGAATCTGGTGATTATAAAATTATTTTCCAGAAGTATTGATGTGATTAAATTTAAGCATAAACAATTGATTAGAATTGATACATTTATTATCATTTTTTTCCAGAGGACATTTTAAAAAATAGGCTGACTTTTGTTTTTCAAATTATTCCTCTCCTCATAAATAATAAAAAAACTAAATTTTCTTATTTTTTGACTTAATATTTCACAACTTTAAGATCTTTTCCTCTTTTCAATTTAAAGAGGCCTATTCAGGATATCTGACAAGAAATAGGACATTATTTACTTGCTACATATTTCTTTTTCTTCATGCTTAGAAATTATTTGGTATTTGGTATTTATTAATTTCTGGAAATGTGTAGATTCATGAAAGTTTTTCATTATTCAGTCTTTATTCCAGGATAAAAATATTTGCACTAGAGATCTGGGTTGAATAGTGCTTTCTTTGTTCTAGTCAAAGTGAATGTACATTGCAATTCTTATGCACCACTGTCTTTCATAAACTGGGGAAACCAGTCTGGATATGACATTTTTGAAATGGTTTTACAAGTGACATTTAAGAAGAAATATTATTTTTTTTCTTCATTAAATTAATTTATGTACAAAAATGTTATTTTGAACGTACAAAATGGTTGACATAATTGCCTCAGCAACCACCGAGGTTCTGTTTGTCCTGTTCCTCTCTGGATTATCCTAAGAAACAAAAGCATATCAGCCAGATAAATTGTTTTTACTTCTGTTTTATTGCCAGGGAAATGATAAAAAGCAGAGAGACAAATGAGAAACATGAACCCAGGTTTCTTCACTCAGCCTGCCTTTCACGTATCCACAGCATCTTGTTCCTGTTTTCCTTTGCTATTTCTTTTCTCTATAGAATTTATTTTTCCTTGCAAATTTCCGCATGCCCATTTTCATTTCACCTAGCCAGTGTCTCAAAAGACGAAATTTTCTTAAAAAATTAATGGGTAAAATGATCGGCGATTTGAAAATCCTTAGTATACATGAATTTTGATAAGTCTGTAATGTTTAATGATTCTATTCTTCTGAAGAAAAAGTGACTGATGTATACCTTGGAAAGACAAGTTTTTAAGGTATTTTAGCCTAAACTCATCCATTTACTTGTAAAACCCAAGACAATATTTTCTGAAATTCAAATGTACATAATTTCATGTAGTAATTTCTTATATAAAAATTAGTTTGCATATCTATTTTGAGTGAAACACCCAAGTTAGCTCTAACTATGTAGTGGAGAGGGCTTTTTCTTATAGAATGTTTTTTAAACAACTGTGCTAAATGCCTGTTGATCTTTAACTACATCATTGTGACTTCACCATGTGAGTTATTACATAAGTTAATGAGGCCTTAAATTGGGAGATTTTAGAAGATTCCACTGGTTTTGGTAATACAGTAGGAAGCTGTTAAACATCTCCTTTACAGTGAATGATTTTTTTTAATTAGGCTTTTAAACAACCAACAAAGCTACCTAAGTTGCTTCCACTAGTTTGAAAATACTGTCCTTTATTAACTAACATTGACTGTTTATGTTGCAAGGATCAGTATAGTGAAGTACTGTCTTTCATACTTTTTAATAAAATTTGAACAGGTAGAATATTAAAAATTATGATATTTAGGTAAATAGTTCTTAATTTTTTATTTTTATTTTTTTTTCTTTTTTTTTTTTATTGGAGAAATTGGGAACATGGAAGATGAACTTAGAGATTCCAGGAAAAGGATAAGCTGGAAAGACAACATACTTCTGTTTTGATCTTCCTGCAGTCTCTATAGACTTAGACAAACTCATTAATGGCTTCCATTTTGATTTATGTTTGCTTTGTACTTGCTTTGTAAAGTTGGGAGTGGTTAGTTATTCTGGTTAGTCTTGCTGATCAAGAATAGAGCCACGTGGGCTTTTGAATAAATCAAACTGATTGGGTGTTTCTGCAGTAGGTATTTCTGCAGTGAAAGAGCAGAAACAGTGCTAGGCAACTTATATTTTCTTTTAAAGGGACAGGTGATAAGAAATTAATATAAGCAGAGGGAGCATATGAATGTACCATAAAATTTTTATAGCGTTTTTCTGTCAGCAGCAACTTTTTGCTCAGTTTGGTCTTTCAAATTAACTGAATTAACTTCTATATAGTGCCTCTAGCAAAACAATGCTCTGATCAAATTGAAGACATGAATAGAGCAACTCTGCAATGCTCCCTTCAGTCTTCTTTCTTTTGCTCCTGTCTTTTTTGAGAAATGAAACCTTTGCATCATTATCCGGGAAAATGAGCTGTGCGTTCCAAAAGAATAGTGGTGCAAGATTGGAAGTGCAAAGGGAGTTGTTTGCAACAATTTAGAATCTTGAGCAAAGACCTTAACACGATTCTTAGAAAAATATATTTTGCTGCCAAAGCATGAATAAACTAATTGTAGTTTAAATAGTGAGCTTTATAAAGAATTAACCCTCTTTGTATAAATGGAGCTGTGATTTATTAATAATCTCAGTCATTATTTGCTGTGGAATAAGTTTAGTACTGCACTCATAAGTCACCATCTCTATTGATATCAACAGTGAAATTACAATGTAATCAGTGTAGGACGTGGAGCTTATGTGACTATAACAAGTGTACTTAAAATAATCAGTCAGGGCTCAGCTCCTGAAGCAATATAAGGTGCTCTTCTCTAGGCAATGTACTTTCTTACTTGTCCAACAGAAGAGGAACCAAGGATAATTTTGGATATAGTTCTGTGATGGCACTCCTAGAACAACAAATTAAGTAGGAGTTGGTGTAGTATTTATTTCTCCACAATTTCCCTGCCTACAGAATGAAGTGCACAGGTATTTCAGAAGATGACAACCAGTTTGCTCTATCACATCATCAAACTTCCCATCATTGAATGTGTAATGATTATCTTCTTTTATACTTTTATTTTTGAGACTGGTTTTACAACATAAATTCAAGGAGAATAGAATTTTCCTAGAAAAGAGTTTGTCTATTTTATGAAAGAATTGACTTAAATAAGAATTACACTGAAGTGCACTCTGGACATCTGCCCAGAACAGGAGAGAACTCAAGTTCTGGACATTCTTATCAGTACACAAATTTGATCCTGTCTCTGATCTAGGAGTGAGCAGCCTCTGCTCAGCAGAGAGGTGGCGTTTCACTGCACCGTTGCACAAAATACCTTCACCACCAGAAAGGAGTAGCTGAAAACAGAATTATGGAATGGCTTGGGATGGAAGGGACCTTAAAGACCATCCAACTCCAGCCCCTCTGCCATGGCAAGGGACGCCTTCCACTAGACCAGGTTACTAAGTCCCCCATCCAGCCTGGCCTTGAACACTTCCAAATATATATCTCTAATAGGAACTCCTGGAAAATTTCTCAGTGCCTGTCTCTGCAGGCTCTTCTCTGCAGCTCTTTCACTGCAAGAATCTGTCTTGTCTAATCTGGTGTAACTGTAGATTTTCCTCCACAACAAACAGTCTTCCATTGCTACTCTTTCCTTCTTCCCCAGAAGGATTTTGGGTAGATAGATTGGTTGGTAGGTTCCACTGAGGCCAAAAACCACACACCTGCATGAGGAAAATGGATGGATCAAGTCTCACTCCGTCCATGAGGAAACTTGCACTGCTTTCTTTCTATATTTAAAAGAGGTGGAAATCAAAACAGAGAGGGATAGGTGTGGCTATTCAGTGAGCTTTACTCAGAGTGCTCATGACTATTGTTATACAACAATGAGCACAGAGTAAATCTTGAGAGCAGAAGCTGCTTTTCCCTATTTCTTTAGTGAAGTTTATTTTTAAAGCACAGCACCCAAACAGTGACAGAAAAGGAGAGACAGGATCTGAAACAGTTTGCATTTGTGAGAAAAAGAGGTTATGTTATTTTCTGACAGGAGGTTAATGGAGAAATCTGTTCTCAACATGGTACCGAGTGTTTGGTAACAAACAATGATATGTGCATGTATATGCAAATATTATATAACCACTGGTGACAAAAACCATCATACAGAAGACCTGAGCAATTTTTAAAGCATTGTTGACAGAACATAAAGTACCTTGTTTTGAAAGATACTAAATTTATTAGTTTGGAGACATGGATGTGGAAAGTGGAAAAAAAAGGTTTGCTGTCTGTGTTTCCTGGTAACAAGGATCAGGGAGGGGAAATGCATTATGGAGAAAGAAAGAAATATCTTAAAGAAGAAAAGATAGTAAATGTGGCCTTGAAAAAAGTGTTCAGCTAATCATGTAAAAAAGCCAAAGACATGTAAAAACGATGGAAATTATGATCATGAAATAAAATTGTGGACTACAGGAATGAAAATAAAGAAGTCAAAAGCTTCTCCCCAGTACTTGCTTTACATATTTAGAAGAATTTATAACAGAAACAAGGCAATATAATCAGTGAGAAAATAAGATTCAGAATTCTGAAATGTGTAATTTTTTGCAAATTTATGTTAGAAATGTAAATTTAAGCTTTGCTGATTTTAAAAATGTAGTTTCTCACTGGGACTCAGTGTATTTAGGAATGGCTCTTGTGCGATATGTTGGCTGGTCAGAAACAAATTCTTTCTTATACTCATGCTTTCAGTTACCAATAGAATTCGCCCCAAGTTACTTCAGTGTAGTCCATTTGCTTCACTGTGAATTTATCATAAGTTGTTCCAGTAGAATTCACGTTTTAGACAGCAATTTTAAATTTTTCTTATTTCTTTCAGGTGAGTCATAGATGGAAGAAACATATGATTAAGTATGTGGGGAATAAGGAAGTTCATTGTGCTATTGCAAGATGTCATGAACAGTTCTGCTTCATAAAGGTTTTGTAATGCTTTTCATATCAATAAAGGACTGTACAAGGTGCAAAATATGAAGAGTGACTTGCTCCCTTTTGCCTATGTTGCCCTGTCCAGTTATTTTAGCTTATTGCTGGGTTTTCTTTTTTGTAGTGAAAACCCTTAATGCTTTTGTTGCATTTCTTCAGGAAAGGAATACTGATAATTTCAATGATGGTATTTTTTAATCTCAGAGTGATGTGAATGAATGTTTATGACAGTCTATAGAGAATCATTTTTCCATGCTTTGTTCCTTGTTTAGCCTTCAAATGCAGTATTTATCAGTCTGCAGAGCAAAACTATGTGCATGCCATATCATTACTAGCTCAGGGGGAATCATTCGAACCAATGTAATTTACTCAATATTGGTCAGTTTGACTCCTGACCCTAGTCCCCTGACAGTGTATCCTTGGCAACCCCTGATGTGTGTTAAGTCAGGATGTGCTTATTGGTCTCATCTGTGACAGCTTGCTAAAGGCTGCTTAACATAGCTTGGTCTTTTCAAAAGAAAATTAAAAATCCAATAATATACTGTATTCTGATTAGAGTGGTATTTATACAAGCACAGAAGCAGTAATTTTTATTTTCACTTCTGCAAATCTGATTTCCCTTTTCAAATGGAGAAAGAGCTTTTGGAAGTAAGTTTTAGAGGAAAAAAAAATGTTTTGAAGTAGTATTCATAAGAAAAATAATATGACAATTACCCAAACATCCATCAAATTTGTGAGGCATTTGGGAAGTTTTTATGTTTTATTGCTGCTTATACATCTAAAAGGTGGAACATGAGAATTGTTCTCCAGATATAGACACCATTGCAAAGCAGTTTAGAGTGTTTTAGTGTAAGAGGAGACTTTGCTCATTGATTTAGAAAATAGTCCTCTGGATTATTTTACTGGTTTTATATAATTTGAAATTGTGAAAAGAAGCCATTGTACTGAGTTTAACCAGGAATCTTATGATTTTTCTTATTTCACTGGTGGAAAGCCAAAAAACCCGTGTTTAAGGTTTCTATAAGAAGGGGACTTTGACCATACATTTCACTATTTTTCACTTTCTAGTGCCTGTATGATCTAATTAACCATGGGTAGTGAGCAAAAAATTAACTAAAACTGCATTAATCTTTGGCCAGACAGATCCAGATTTGAAATGGAAATGACACAGACTGATACTTTTGCTCTGTGTGATCCTGAACTGAGCATGCTGCCACTGGGATAGAGGATCCATCTGCTAACACGGTATTCTCCTGTGCAGCTGTGTCCACCACCATGGATAGTATATAAAAAAAATGCCATTTAATTCATGATCAGCAACAACAAAAGTAGAGAAACACAAAAAAAATCCTTAAAAGATGAGCTCTACAACTTGTCAGAACAAATAGGTAGGAATTTCTTTAGCCTCTGTTTAATTCTTTTGAAAATCTACTCCTTCAAAGCAACCTCTGCCAATACATAATCATTTAAAAATAGGTACTTTCATTTAAAAGGCAATGTAAAAAAATCCTTTTTTTTTTCTATGCACTATTTATGTCATGATTATTCAGCCACTGTTAAAAATCAGAAATCAAGGATTCTTTGGAAGGTTGCTAAAGGTTAGGAATCTGCTGCAAATTTTCTGTCATTAAGAATATTTAATAGGTTTTCAGAATACTCAATAAATCCTTTTATTAATTCTTTTGTTTTGTTTTATGTTTTCATTCCAACACAGCAAATGGGGACATCCCTCAGGAGAAAAAGGTTTTCAGAAGAGGTATAGCAAAGTGCTCTCAGGAAAGCATTATTTTAACCATCACTCTGGAAAGCAGAGGTAACTTTAGGGGATTACTTTTTATTTTCAGTATTGTGCATTATGAGCTGAGGTTGCACTTTAATTGAAGTGCCTCTTTTCTCGTTCAGTAAAACATCACCTAATACTTCAGAGAGGTAATGCTTCTCTATCCTGCCTTCAATGAGGGTGTAAAGTAATAATGTTCTCTTAGAATGTATCCTGGCTGCCCACTGAGATGAAAATCCTGTGCCAATAGGCAAATGAGTTTGTGTGTAAAAACTTATGTTATATACAGAGGTGAATTTTATCTAGGTAGACCTGATCAGACAAGAGTATGTGAGGACCGAGGTCTGGGATGGTGGGTGGTTTCATTTTGGTGTAGAGGGCTCTTTATTATTTTTTTGGCTGTTGGTTTGGGGTCTTTTTCCTTGTTTTTTGGGGGTTTGTTTTGTTTTGTTTTGTTTTGTTTTGGTTAATCTATTTTTTTCACTCTGTTTCTATGTTCACTTGAAACTTTCAATAAACTTTCTCAATCTCAGTAGCTGTGCTGTGAAATCCAGTGCTTACCCAAACACAAAGATGCCACTTAGAATGTGTTATCCTATCTCAGGGTAAAGATCTAGAAATAATCCACATTTAAGTACAGCACAGGTACAGCAGGGAAAAAAAAGATCAATTAGCATAAAATTTGGAGGAAATGAACAGATTTCTGTAGACCAGATATCTTTAAATTGCAAGTAATTGCAAGTTTGATGTTCCTGTCCAGCAAAAGCAGATTTATGACTGCATTACAAGGAATTGTTGCATCAGACCCAAAATGTGTGATGTATCTCTGGCTCTGTTTTGGGAACTGATACCAGCTAGAATGCTGTATTTACTGCAGTGCTTCAGTATCAAACTCATGAGCTGCTTTGGTTAAAAAACACCAATTTTGTTCATTTCAAAAGTATTGGGACTTCATGGGTTTGGCTCCTGACTGAAAACACTGTAGGGACCACATGTTAAAGACTTCAGCATATTTTGTTTTGCACATCACTTGAACTAGGTAACTAAGGTATCTTCTCTTCATAAGGGTTACCATTTAAATTCTGAGACATATGCTTGTAATAATTTTTTTAAATAATTTGCTAGCTAAGATATTTGAATAGCAGTGTAGTTATGAAAATGCAGATTGTATAACAAAGTACTATACAGCTTTAGAACACTAATATGAAATCTTACAATTCTAACAAGCATACACAAAGACGTGTACTCTTAACAAGTTTTCTTATGTTGTTCTATGTTTTAAGGCATCAAACAAATAATTATTTAGTAATCAGTTCCCATATGTGGGGACAAAGATACTCTTTATATCTCAGTTTTACAATGCTGACCAAGCATTATATAAAATGACTCAGATGCTTTTTTACTATCACTAGAGAAGAAAAAGGGGAATAGAAGAGAGGTGAAATATAGAATTGACATGCACATTATGACTTTATAATTACACGTGTGCATGTAAAAATTATAAAAACTAACAGGGAAAAAAAAGCAATTGTCCAGAAATGTTAGTTTTCTGATAGAGATACAATTTTATTAATTTTAATGCTGGGAAGTCTTAGCATTACAGTGATTGTTCTCCTGTTATCAGTTTTATTTTATATGTTTGGTTTGGGGATTTTTGATGATGTTTTTAGTTTTGTTTTTGTTCACTCTGGTGAGTTTTTTTCTAATACAGAAAAGTCATTATGGTTCCTCAAAAATTGGCTTTTTATTTATGAAAAAAATATACCATTCATAACATTAGAAGGCTGACGTTAGTCTACTAATCACAAGTCTAATTATTTGCTGTCATCAAACAACTAAGGCAAATCTAGTCACCACTCCATATGAAAAAATGTAAAAAAAGTCATGTATACTATGATTCCAGCTGATAGAAGTTTTCACTGAATTCCACTAGAATATCCACCTACTGTGGATCTGTCTCATTGACCTTAGAAAAATCAGGATCTTGACCAGGGATGCTTAGGATTTCTCCTTGGGGTGCTTATCAAATATCTTAAAATCTGAGCTCGATATAATAATGCCATGGTTCCAGTCACACCTATGCTGTTTTAACTTTGGTTGCACAAATAGTTAATTGTTTTACTCCAAACCCAAGGAATGACATCCACCCAAAAGAATAAAAGGGGAATTGAATAGTTATATTTTAAATGGGAAGCTTCTGAATTAATTTGTTGTGATGCAGTCCTTTATTATATGTGAAGGTACAATATATAAAAAAACTGTTTCATTATAGAAGCAGCCAGCAGTACATTGAATGACATTTTTGACTTGTAGCCTATTGAATACCAAATCCTTCAGTCTGCAATGGCTTCATGTTCTCAGCTTCATGAACATTGCATCACTGAACTGAAGTTGTAATAAATCTTTGACTTGCACCTATAAGACTACAAGTTACTAGCAGATAATGTGCATCCATTCAGTTTACAAGCATTTCCTAATACATGCTTTGCTAATATCTTTAAATTTAAGGCCACAGCCTTCTTATAGATATACTAAACAAACAGAATTCATGGCAGTTAGTGAAGTTTGCTTATTCTGCTTTCATTACTAGGCAGAGGATGAGAGCAGGTAATTGTCCTACTTTCAGAGGTTATCTAGATACACAGAACAGATTTAGCTGGTTCAGAAAACTGACCATAATACACAAGTGTTTGACTGCTTTATATACAATATGTATGGGACTATAACTTTTCTTCCTTATTTTTATAGTATTTCATATATGCGGGGGAGGGAAAAACACTTGGTCAATCAAAATTTACATTAGAGAGAAAGAGACAATATATGAGCAGGGATAAACATTATGCATCTTTTAGCAAAATATATTTTTAATCTGCATGCATCCTTCAGCATGCAGATATTATGTATGGGAAAGTGTGCCTAGCTGAATTTACAAGAAAATAAAGAGTGCTTTTAGCAAGTCCAACTTGTCTGAGAAGATTGAACTAGTGAGACTACCCTTTCATCAACACATACACATTCTCTCTGTCTCACACACAGACACACGTACAAAAACAAACTTGTAATGAGTGGGTACTTTATCAAGGCCTCCCTCCATCCTTCATTAAATGACAGAAAATTGCTCTTTGCTGAGTTTGTCAATGCAGCTTTCCCTCCCAGAAGCCCATTTGTTTCACATGCTAGCACAGAATATTGCAGGAATTTGCAGATTTTAAATGACAAATGTGTCGAAGTTTACCCAGTTCTGAATCATTCTTTTCTTAGGCTGACTACAAGGTACAGTAACTCCCAAAGCTGGACTGGAATTTTTATTGTGAGTAGATCTTACTAGTTCACTGGTAAAACAGTATTGGACTGTGATCTTCCCCTGTTTGACAACATCCCTAAAGGATTCTTTGGCTCCAAAAGCCTTTTCTCTGTACCTTATGTGATAGATGTAGCCATATTAAACTGAGAGCATGAACAAAAAACCAGACACATTCCTTTACTACAACTCCTCTCTTCTTTATTGAATTTGTCATTTTATTAATTGCACTTACATGTAATGGAGATGAAAGGATGTTTTATGAGATGAAAACTTAACACTTTGACACCATGAAAGGAAACTGTTCTTTCTAACACCTTTCAGGACAGAAGACACTTACAAATAGCAGCTACTGTGTTGCTTTGTTAAAGTAACACTTTGATGTGTAGGATTATAATCAATGTAAATTATTGAGTTTTGCTACTGTGCTGTGCTGAAGGTATAATGTGTTACTCTGTGCAGCCATTATTTACTCATACCAAGAAATCAGCTATAAAACACTTTTTTCCTCCCCTTAAATTCTGTTTTAGAGGTGAGTTTGTAAACATAAATTTAAGAACATATCTGTTGAAATTGTGTCCAGATTTCTAGCTTTCAGTAGTCACATACCAGGTCTCATTTCTGCATTTACATATGCTATGAATTTCAATACAAACAAATGGAGAGGAGTTTTAGGACAGAGCCTGCAGCATGGCATGTCCTTTAATTGCCATTTACATAGCAGAGGAATCATTAATTTCTAATTCACCTATTATTCACTCTCTTTAGTATGCTGTGTCAATGTCAGTTTTGGGGCAGTGGAATAGATGTGGCTCTGCATCGCTTTTGCAACCTACTTTTGTGTGTGTTTTTCTTTTTCTTCTCTTAATTCTTTTTTGACCTTAGCAGAATAGTTCTTCGACAGAGGCAGTTACGGGGCTCTTGTTTGGATATGATTTATGGTGCTACATTAACCCTTCATTGACCTAGAAATGCCCTAATATTAAAACAGTTTGACACACAGAAAATCAAAAGCCCTTTTATTGGAAGTGCTATTGTCCGCATCATAAGTTTCCCCAATGTGATGCCACTGTTACACCATCAATTTCCTCCTGCTATTGAACACTGTATTGAAAAACTAATGGACAGAATCCTTTGTCATTTCTGTCCCAGTGACCAGCAAATAGCTCAGCGAATGTCTTCCCCTTCATATCACTTCAGGCATTTCAAAATGACACATCGAAGGTACTCGCTTAGCATTTCATTAAAGGCAGGGTGGGCCAGATCCTTCTGGGCTCCATGTAGCATCTGCCATCAGCCAGCTCCCATGGATTTTGGTGGAGCCTGGAAGCATGCCATGATTCTGTGGGGCTTGGGCTAGAGCCCCTGTCGTGCGGTGCTGATACCAAACTCATATTTGTTAAAAGGAGAAATAAATCCTTTTAGAAGATTTTCCGGAGTTTAAGAGTAAACAGTCAATAGAGCTCATGTATAAATCCAATCAGCTGTAGCTATTATAAGAGCTTATTAATTTGCAAATGAAACACTTTTCTGCAGATGGGATAGTAACCTATTGCTTTCTGTAGAAATTTTTAATGAATGTTTTCTATTTAAGCCTACAGCTTTTAGCATGATGTTGAAAATCCTTAATGCATTTTTTATAAAGCTGCTTGATTCTGGAGTGCTCTTCCCTAGTGAAAATGAATATATTTCTGTTTTCAATTTATATTGTAACCGCTACTTCTTAGTTTCACATTTGGCATCTAGGAGGTGCATTATTAAATTAAATTTACAGTATTTTCACAGAATATTTTTAATATTGTTGATGATATTTAATTCCTTGATTTTGACACTCACTGAAATCCAGTCACAAACAGAATATAAAAAAGTTGCTGAAGTTAGACATACAAATATTATCTATTCAGCAGTTACCCAAGCTGTGCAGTAGAACAATTGCAGGGTTTTATTTATTTTTTGAGTCAGATGGTCCTGCTTTTTGTTCTGAATTTCTTCATAACTGTCTAGTTATGCAAACTCCTCTTCCATAGAAAAAAAACAGTCTCCTGTCCAGCTGAACTAAAATAATCGTGACCTTTTTTCTTCAAGGCTACTGTTGCTTTCTGCAGGATTCACTTGGCCTGTGCAGACAGGCACCAAATTCTCAGTGTGCAATGAGGAACAGGGGTCTGCGTGCACCCATTAGATCTACCTACAGCTATGTACCAAAAGTCCAGAATAAGTGAAGTTATCATGCTTATAGCAGATTTGCACCCATACAGCACACAAAAAATCAGGAGCCTACTTTCTGCCAGTCTTTTCCCACTTAATGAGAAAAGGATTTCAAAATTCTGCCGCTGCTTAAAGCCATCTCTCTAACTTCACAGGGGAATGAGTGATATATTTTTATATGGGATAAATGCAAGAACATGATTTTCAAAACTCCTAAAACAGAAAGCAGGTTTTGGCAGAATCTTTGAGAATATGAAAGTTTATCTTTTGTGATACATTTGTGCTTTATAGATATACAATATTCAATGCATCTTCAGCATTTGCAGAAGTTGTGTAATGATGTAAGGTACAAATAATGCTAAGAGTTATAAAGAAAAGCTGAACAGAAATATCTGAGAAATGTAGTTTGTATGTGATAAAAAAGCATCAGTTAGAGAAAACAAACAAATCAATCATCCTGTGTTAGCTAAAACCAGTTTTAAAATTATAGATAAGCTAAAAATTAAAAAGATTAAAAAATTTCCTTGCTTTCTCAAGTATTGCTTTCTTAGAGAATAATGTGTGATTGTGTTGTTTTTTTTCCAGAAAGCAATGTGTGTGCTGTCTGTGCAAACAGGAGAGGAAGCAGACTAGAACCTTAGGCATAAATTTTAAAAGTGGTCCATGTAAGATTATAAGAAGTCAAGTGTAATTCTTATTGTGTAAATGACAGCAAGGTAATTAGTAATACTAGAGACTGTCACTAATGACCTTTAGGGTCACAAAGCAATGTACTTCGCCTTGTTTATTAGCTTAACACAAAGGATCATTATGATAAAGTACATTTTTTTTAAACAAACAAATTTTCTTTAATATTTTGCTAATATGGTCTTTCAGAAGCAATATTTGTGATTCATGACTGACTGTTATCATAACTCAGTTCTCTCAAAGCCATGTTTAAACACCCTGTTAAAAAAATTAATCCCCCAGCTTTATATAGTGCAGTACACCAACCTTTACATATACATTTAATTTCTATCAAAATGATTGCTTTGAATCTATTAAGAAAGGCCTCCTTTTCTTACTTATTTGTTTGAAAAGTTAGTATCTGTAACTTTAATTTCTACCTCATTTGTCTTTGGAAAAGGAATATTTTGTTGTTTTACTGTACTAAACTGCTTTGGCTGTTTCATAAGGGCTGAGTATTTCACTAAGCTCTTGCAATATTGAAAGAATCTATATTCTGAGAATTTGAAAACATGTCAGCCCACCTAAATTACATATTGATCAGGTTTAATTGCATGCCACCCATCAGTATTAGGTTTGAAAATTCATAAAAAAGAAATAATGTACTCTTTGTGGATGATTACTTCTGGGGCATTTAAATGAATTCCATCACTTAACCCTGAGCCGAGACAGATTATTGAGCCTTGCAATCTAGCCAGTCAAAGTCCAAAGCAATAGAACAGCTGTTTTCTAACTATCAGAGAAAAGCAAAGAACAAACAATATAAATTTATATAGATTTTCTTTTAAGTAAAATGCTAAATGTAAGCATGCATTTTTCAATTGTTTCTTGAAAGTTCTTTCTTGTTTTTCTTAATAATGGTCTGCACTTTTAATTTTCTTTCATGTTCCATATGTAAATTCACACTGTAATTAAAATTCCAAAACTAGAGAAGTACTCTAGAGAAAGTTATTTTCTACTCATTTTCATTTTGACTGTGTGCTTCTTATAAGTCTGCCACAACTTATCCTCACTTAAAACCCTAGGAGCAGTGGGATTTCCTCATATTCAGTATGCTTCCTGGGAAACACAGATTTTGAGGCTATATTCCTCAGAAAGTCAAACTGGTGGAGGTGGAGTATTTATTATTAGTTTTCTGGATGTTCTTTACATTTAAAAATTATGCTTGTTGGTATTGGGTGTGTTTTAAGAAATTGTGCTTATGTGTGCTTTTCTGTACAGAATATCAATACTGAGTAAAAAGAACCAGTTAAAATCATTGGTTTTGCTTGGATAATAGTTTAAAAGCTACATTTTATTTAGACACTTTGAGGTAATAAATATCTGTGAGCATAATTAACTGTCTTTTATCTAGGTCTGCTCCTTAGTGATGCCTTTTTAGGACCTTTCGTAATGTCTCCTCTTAATGCTCAGTTTGGCCTTGAAAATAATTTTAAGAGTTAAGGTATTAAAAAAGTTTTCTACAATTTCCCCCTATGTACTCATTAAATTCATGTCTCAAATTTTTACTATTTTTTCTTCAGAATTTCTTCATTTTTTGTGGCCCAATATTTTAGACTTAGGAAAATAAAATAACCTGGTTTAATCAGCATGGAAGTATGTGTTTGTAAATGATCCTTTGATTTGCCATGCTCCTTGGTTTACTGTATACTCCTTATAAACTAGGGCTCCAATCCTACCTAATATAGAATTATATAGCTTTAAAATGGGGATATAAAGCTCTATTTTATTCATCCTGAGAATTAATCTGCCAGTGTTTAATGTCATGCTGGGTATGTATTACATATGAGATACATCATACCGCTTTGACCAACTCAGTTATGCAGACCTTAGGAGAAAAAAAAAAACCCACCAAAATTCCACACTCCTCCCCCAAATAATTCTATATGAAAATTAGTCTGAAATTAAATTGATAGTGCAGACACACACACACACACACACACACACGTGCACACCAGTGCTGTAGCAATCACTTATATGGGTGATTGCAGATCAGAAACAAAAATTCTTTCTCATGCTTTATGATACTTTTGACCCCTGAAGCAGATTGACTCCTTTTTTTACATAAAACATGAGAGTTGTGTCAGTGGCTGAGCTTAACTTGTACATGGTTTTGTAGTCATCAGAAAAAATAAAGAAGCCCTTTACTGCAATTTTATTGTAGTTTCCTCCATTTTTTCTGGAGAAGAGAATTATTGAGTGAGATACAGACATGGAGGTAAAGTTTCTAAAATCTCAGACTTATAATTTCATGTTTCCTAGCTGACTAAAGCTATTAGTTGAAATGGAGTAGGCTCAGTATTTGAGTGCAAAAAAAAATTATCAGTCATGGTATTCTGCTGCTGTTGTTTCAAACCACAATATCAAAGATTGATTGGTGAAGGAACTGGTTCATTAAAGCCCAATTATTTCCTGTTACATAAGTTGTCCTTGAGCAGGGAAATTTTTAGCAAATTAAGCCTACAAAAGGGTTTATATGACTTTGGTTTTGTAAAGTAACCCAAAGAAACAGAAGACAGTGTCCAAAAAAATTGCCAAACATGCCAAAGCAATAAAAAAAAAAAAAAATTAAACATTTTCCTTTGTTTTATGACTCAAAAGTAGGATGTCTTACATACTCTGCTTTCATATTGGGATAAATTTTATCCCTACTGTAAAGTAACTGGAGTTTTACTAGCAGTTATATTAGATTCAAGCTATTCCCTTTGCCAGTTGTATTCAGCACTTATTAAATGTAATCAATTAGTATCAAGAATAGTTGTGAGGTATTTCCATTTTTTTATAAGACTCCTGTTTCTTTACTTCTGTCCATGGAAAATGTCTATTAGGAAAATTTTCTTATTTAAAACTCAGAGAAAAGAGAGACAAAATTCCTGAGTTTAATCAAGCAATGAGTTCATGTATTTAATATTTAAATTTTATGACTATAAATAGATGTGGTCAGAACATAGTTGGGTGATATGATATATATGTTTGTCATCTGAGTAACTAAGTTTGAATGCTGTAATGCATTTTTGAATCAAGAAAGATAATTTTTTGCATTAAATATTTTTCATATATTATTCTGATGTAAGTCCATAATATTACAAACCAGAAACAAAAATAAAGGCAAAATTTTTCAGAGCAAAAATTTGGCAAATTGGTTGTCCAGCTTTATGATGTAAAAATCAGGGTATAGCTTTGCACTGTTTTGCACTAATGATGGAATTAAATAATTGAGCTGTTATGTAACTGGAAAAGCATTTCTTACAGATTGGACTTTTCTATCATCTTCTTATACTTGGCAAAATTTTGAGCTCTTTAAGATTACTGTAGGTTGAGAATCAGTGCATGAGATTCCAGCTCATGACTGTTGAGGGATTTTCTTTTATCACATACTTCTGTTATTAGCTACGATCAAGTACTTTGATTTGAAGCAAAAGCAGTTGTGTAGGGTTTGATAATATTAAAGTTTTAGCTGAAGCATTTCTGAGAACTAGAGACTTGGCATGTTAAAAGTATCTGTACATTTTCTGCCTATGTGTGTTTCCCTTCTGTAGCAATGTCCCTGAAGTTCCCATTCACGTTGGGGTTACAGCACCAATCCACTTTTCTTCTGCCTGTGGACAAATCAATAGCAAATCACTTATTACTTACTGAGTACATAGGAAACAAATCTGTAGAAGTCTAGATCAAAGAATGTGCTTATGGCCTCCCAAATTGAAGCTTACCACCTATAAATCATCACTACCTGTAGTCCGTGAAGAATTCTGCAATGACTGATGTGTTGGGTTCGATGTAAAGATTTCACTGTACCGTCCCTTTCCCCCCTGCTTTCCCACTGCCACTGCTGGCTTGCTTCCTCTCACTTTCAACACATTTAGTTTGGAAGACTCAAAATCAGACAAGTGTGGAGTATTCACACTGCTTTTGCCCCCTTAACCTTAGCCTGTTCTCTGAGACTGATCTCACAGCATCCGTTAACTGTCAGGTCCAGCTCTTAGGGATTTGTCAATGTCAATCCATTATCTCTTGGCAGGGGCCATCATAGAGTGATACAAAATCCCCGTGTCTCACCCCTCTCATAATATCTGAAACCCATTGCTCAAAAATCAGATGGTTAAAAAAAAATTCTGAACTGAAAGAAAAAAAGACAAGCAGGAAAATTCAAAATGACAGGGGGACACCAGCTGTAATTTATTGTGAATATAGGACAAAGGTCTCAGGAATATGAGCATTCTGGATGATATTCCGTTCTTATTGAAGTCAGTGGGAATTTTTCTTTTAACATCATTGGGGACCAAGATGTCATCCTTCACCTCCTAGAGGGGAAGTAAAAGGCAGTGGGAAAAAAAATAGAGAAAAATCTTTTTTTTGGTGAAACCAAAATGGACTATCAATATGTTATTTTACTAGGTGGGAAGGACAAGGGAGAAGAAGAGGGGGGGGAAGAAGAGAAGAAATCTTTGCTTTGGTGTATTTGGAGTTTTTTGTAGAGTAGAATTAAAAATTCTTAAAAATCTTCTCTTTTGAAAATGTTGACAATTTTGTTTTTCTATGTCAGAATCCAAGAGATTTGTTTTAAAAATGCAAAACTACTGAAATACTTAGCCCTTTTCCAGTCCCTTTGGTAAGGTATCCCTCCTTCCTAGCCCATTCAGGAAATTGTGATACCTTTACATTTTACAATTTTCTTCTCCAGTCTAATGAAGGTAGACATCCTTTCTTCAGTTTTTATTTTCTAAATAGGTAGAAATCTGTATGCTAAATGAAATATTTACCTCTAATTTTAATGAAAATATTTTCTTTAGAATATTCACCAATTAAAAATAATTTTATTATTAATTAATCTCTAAGTTCCAGTTAAATTTTTTCTTTTCTTTTATTTGTTTAAAGAATAATTCATGATGCTAAAGAGATGTATGATAACCTTTTTGTAATACACTGCTTTTTAGCATATGATAGTGCTTTTCAATATCACACTTCAAATCGTAACCAAAGGGAATTATGTGAATAGAAGCAAACAATAAATATGATCTTACAGATTAAAACTACTTCATTATAATAATTTCTTTTTGAGATATTTTAAATAGGGAAATTATTATCAGACTATTATTTTTCTCCTTTGCATCACTTTTTTATCTTTCCTTTTTTATTTTTTTTGTTTTCCTAAACATAATTCAAATTTTTGCCCCATGTTTTTGGTACCTACATAGTTACTAGGATACTGTGCTGTGGAAAAGTGTGAATTTCAGTTGGTTACTACAGACAGTGAAAGACCAACAGGATCATCCAGCTGCACTGCCACTTCACTGTTTTTATTCAAATACTGTAAGTCTGTAGAAGATCAAAGACTCTGGACAATTATCATACAAACTTTTAAGACATGTATATGAAATTCATTGCAACCTGAAATTTCTCAAAGTGTCAGCTTCAAAACAGATTCTGGATTTTGCTTTAAAGATTTCCTATTCCTACTTTCTGGCCTATTTGAAATCATCCATTCTGCCATGACATCTTTGCTCTGCCTCCTGAGCAAATGGGGACATCAAACCAAAGCAATTAAAACCAGAAAAAAAATAAACCCCCAAAGATAGGAAAGTCCCCATCCATTTTAATTGCCTTTAATATAAAACACTAAAATAAATAATTTCAGGGGAAGCTTCAGATTGAAAGTCTTTTTGAAAGAATGTTACATGTTTCTCATCTTTTCACCCTACTCATTTCCACAGCTGAGTTGAGCAAATGCCTATAGCAACTTTTGTCTTCATTCTTTGTGAGCCAGTCTCAAAAAGGCACAAGTGGAAAGGGAGCACAAAACTCTTGTCAATATAAGCATGAGCACAATGACCCAGTTAGGAACAAATTTACCTTTTCAAGCCTTTGACTCTCAAAAATTTGCAGAAAGGAAGAAGCATGTCCTTGTCTAATTGTAAGAAGATGGTGCTGCCTTAGAGACTAGTACAGTTATGGTTTTTACAAACTCTATCAGAATTATCTCATATATGTGTATTCAAAAAAGGATAATCATTAAAGATTGAGAGCAATCTCTTTAATTTTACCACCAGAGTTCAGTGTATTATTGTTCCTAAAATATAAGTTCATTCTGCATCCTCTGCAAACCATAAATATCTTTGCAATTCTTATAAGCTTATCGTTCTTTAAGAATGGCCCAAGTGCATCAGTTCTCCCTGACAACATGCATGCCCTCTCATTGTAGGCATGTTATCACATAACCCAGCAGAGGGTGCAAAGGTTTACCTGTGCTGAGGATTCCCTAGAAAAGATCTGAAAAACAACAATTCTTTTTTGTTGCTTTGGAATAGTATATGAAACTATTAATGGAGGAGGCCGTTACCTTACCATGTTTTTAATCATAATTAATACATGCTGCATGACTGGAGATTGCACAGCATAAGTGCTTACAGGTGGATAATTGTTGTGCAAACCTTTGTTATTTTAATATCTCCCACACTAAAATCAATCTAATAACTAAAATAATATAATTATGAAGAAGATTCTACTTTTTTTTGAAGTCTTGCTCTGTTGATGGCTCTTTGTATGAGTATCCCTGTTTGGTAGTACCTGTGTAAACATTCATAAAGCAGACCAAAAAAATTTCTGAATCTGTAATGCACTGTTCATTGAATTGGGTTATTATTGGAGGTTTTTCTAGGGTGTGGGGCTGCAGGGGTGATATCTGAGAGAAGATATTGGAGGCTGTCCCCATGTTGGACGGAGTCAGCTCCATCCAGCTTCCAGGTGGGCACACCACTGGCCAAATCTGAGCCAAATCAGTGATGCTGGTGGTGTGCCTGTTATATTTAAGAGAGAGTAGAAAATGCAGGAACTGAAGCCTGTGGGAAGTAGTCATGTTAGAGTAGCTCATGAAGGGCTGCATCCTATGGGAAGGTCCCCATGATGGAACAGAGACAAAGGAATATGGAGAAGGAGAAAGTGTTACGAACTCCCATCTGGTCCACCCAGGGTGGGGGGAAATGTAGAAGAGTCAGGAGTGAAGCTGAGTTTGGAAATGAGGGAAGGATGGGACCAAAGTTTCTTTTGTTCAGTTTAGCTTTCTCATTATCCTACTCTATTTTTAACTGGCAATAAATTAAATTAATCTTTCCAAGTTGTGCCTCATTTGCCTGTGACAGTAATTGGTGACCAGTCTCACTGTTCTTATCTCAGCCCATGAGATTTTTCATCTTATTCTCTCCCCTTGTCTTGCTAAGAGGGAATGAGAGCAATTTGGTGGACACCTAGCAGTCAGCCAAGGTTAACCCACCAAATTATTTAATGACTTTTTAAAACAAATTGAACATTAAAAAATAGCTGCAAATGCTGAACCCCTTCCTCACCACCCTCTCTCCTTTTAATTATATTTTTCACAATTTTTTCTTCATCTATATTGAACTTGAAGGGGAAAAAAAAAAAAAAGAGTGTGGAGGGAAAGGATTATGCTCTGCAGAGAAACAAACCCAAACTTTTAATAATGGAAAATATTCTTAATTCTGAAGGAACAGGAATAATAAAAAAAAAAAGGCAGAAAAGCAAACCAACAGATATTCCTGTACATTGAAGGTGTCCTGGGAACTATTTGGAAGAGAAATTGCAGATTGTTCTTATACATCTGAATCAAGCGGAATATAAAGTCTTTATCTAGTACAGGCCTTGAGGTTTGAAAAGGGGATAATGTTGATGGTTTCACATTGATCCCAATAATAAGATACCTAATAAGATGAAAAGCTTTGAAGAAGAAGTCACAGAAATTCTAGGTAGAAATAAAATATAAACTTCTAAGTTTAATTAAGTAATGAAACCATTTCCTGTCACTTGGGTTTTAAATTAAGATTGGATCTCTTAAACTATCTCATTTAGTTGCAAAATTTTAGCAAAATAGGAGAATAACTGGGGAAAATTCTGTGGGATGGCCAGCCATAGGAGGTCAAGTTGTGGAAGATTATTAAAATCCTTCATCTTTGATTTGGTAATAAATTCTATTTTCCTTGAAGAAAGAGGTAGATTAAAACTGTTCCAAATATAGATAGCTCAAAAGAGAGATTTACTATAGCAAGACAACTTCAAGTAATACAAAAATGTGGGACCTTACACAAAAGGCAGGCAAAATCTCTGTGGTGCAATGTCAGTTTCCTGAATTCTTTTTGATAGGGAGGAGAGAAGAACATTCAGCCTGAAAGACAGGCACAAGCATTTTGCTATTCTTCCCCACTCATTCAAATGAGTTGCTGACTATAAAAGGTAGGCCAAAAGTGGCTGGTTTTTTCAGAGGCTGAGCTGCCAACCAGTTCTCTCATGTCCCTTAACAGGAATAAAATTTCACACAGCTACGAAAGTCAGAAGGCTTCTCAAGCGTGCTGGTCAATGACATGATTTCATGTGAGGGTTTCAAGTTATTTTTAGTATTGTTCACTATTATTATTACAGGTTAAATCTGCACTAACACTTAACCCTTTGGACAAAGAGATTTACTGAAAAGAGAAAAACTGATATAGTCTAACCTGGAGACAAACTAACAGTCAGTGTCAAGCTCTACCTGGCTATGATTCCAGGCATTCATTCCACATGCCTAGTGATGGATTACTTCTGTGTAATCAACACTGTTAACATATAACATGATTTTTTCCTCTATGGTAAAAAACGTCCTGGGCAATCAACTGGAAATCACGTTCATGTTTTCATGTCTGTGTGAGTCAACCCCTTCGTGCAAAAAGACAGTGCTGTTGATGAGATGGTAAAGACCTCATTCAGTGCAGTGTTGTTTCTATCTCTAGAATTCATCTGACATTTACAGGTCTTGTCCATGAAAAAAGCCCAACAACTTTTGCCAATGAGTGTAAGTTTGCAACTAGAATTACTATTGATGCTGATCTTGCAGTAGTCACGGAGCCAGACGGAATCCATATATAGGAAATGAGCACTAAATGCCTTTGTACCTTGGCAGAACTCAGTTCAAGGTGTCTTCATCTACCTTGTTTCTATTTTAACATCAACATGAAAAGTGAATAAAGCTTTCTCCCCCTCTTATTGTATTATCATATTTATAGGAGTATTGCATTAGTTTAGATTATGTTTGGACAATTTTTGATTAAATAATTTGTGTCACATCCATATCCAATAAAAGATACAAACTCCTTTTCCACCAGCCACAAAACAACAATTCTGTTCTTATATATCAATCTATTGGTGGTTGTATTTTTTCTTACTTTTCCTTTTTTAAAATTTTTATTTTTATATTTATTTTTTTTTAGTTAGCAGACCTACCTGTTATGTGTGTAAAAAAGGAGAAACTATATACACTACAACACAATGATTCAGTCCTTTTCAGATAACATCTAAGCCTATATTCTGTTTAAAGAATATATATGTACCTGGTTGAAGTCAGTGTTAACCTGTCGTTTTACTCATCACTCTTCTCCTGGAAATACATGGACTTATACTTTTGCTCAGAACTTTTCCTGCATTGAATATATTTCACAATATGATTTCAAATACAGATCTTAGAACAAGTGACTTTGAAACAAAATGCAAGATATTCAACATTTTTTAGCCGATAATGTAGAAATATTTCATAATAATAAGGTAAAAGAAAAACAAAACAATCTCTCCCTCCTCAAAAAAAACCTGAGGAGCTAAACTGCCAGTACAGCACGATTTTAGCCACAAATAGAATTGTATTATCAGCTTGAAAGTAGCTCTCAGCAGGGACTCAGACAGCAGACGGGATTGTATTATTCTGCCATTCCCCTATCCATCTGTTAAAGAAGTTCTGTTTGGAATCAAATGCTCCTCTTTTTAATTATTTTTTTAAGAATAATCTAATTTTTGAACACAATCAGTGGCATTTCATATATGCACACCTTGCAAGTGTTTAGGAAAAAGCTTCGTTTGTTTGTTTTCATTCAGGGAATGCATCTCCACTACCTTTATTCGTTTTAGAATTGAGCTTGTGCCAATCCCACATACCCACTTGAACATCTGTAACTATAGAATCCTCCCTTGTTTTCCTCTATTTAGTTTGTGAGGTTTTTTTTCCTTTCTGATTTGGAATATCTTCCTCCTTGCATGAAATTTTCAAATAGTGTTTTTGTTCTTTTATATACTGTCTCTTTCCTCTTTCCAGGAAATGTGCTCAAATCTCTATTGCAGCTACAGGGAGGGAAAATAACTATGATATTAACACATGCATTCCCCCCCGCCCAATAAACTGTTCTTTACTCTAGGTGGTACTTGTGTTATTATCTGGTTTTGAAAGCTTTTCTATCTCATATAAAGCATGAAAATAATGGTCCAAGAAGGGATACTATACCATCAAAGTGCTTGTAAGGTATGTTCATTTATATTAGTGAATACTGCTTTTGTGCTGTATATATGTCCCAAATGAAATAAAATGCAACAAGAAAATGGCATAACTGAACCTACATACTTCCCAGCATAACTGAACCCATGCTAGAGATTTCCACTCTTATGTATACATTGGTTAGAAATTGCTGTTCAACATTCTGTCTGTATCAGGCAGTGGGAAAGAAGAGATTGCTGTATAGACTTACCTTTATTCTTCCCACAGTTTGGATTTTTCTGAAATTAGAGGTGATGAAAAAGGTACCTGCAAAAGACATTAGAAGGTATTGACAAAGACAAATTCAATTTCAAAGAAGTCTGAAATTTTTCAAAAATTTCCAAAAAAACCCCCAAAAAAACCACAAATAAAAAACTCTAACCAAAACCCCCCAAAAAATCCCTAACCAAAACAACAAGAAAACCTGGCAAGAAGAGTCCAAAGGAAATTGGCACAGCAAATCTCATCTCAGGAAACCATGAAAAGTCTACCATAGAAAGTTACATTAAAAATAAAAAATAAACCTATTAATTCATTCCATTTGAGATTTGATGTGTCTGTGGGAAAAATAAGAATAATCTTTGGAGCAGTCTAGACCACAGTTTTGTGTGGGGTAGATTTCAAATGTTTTTCTCTAGTACCTGAACAAAAACATTGAATGAGTGTAGGCAGACTACCTGTTAACTCTCTTTTTTTCATTGTGATCTGTCACAGACTCTGTGGTCCAAAATCCAGGTAATCAGGACCAGCAGTTTCTGAGGTTATAATTGCTGTGTCCTGCCTCAAAATACATACTCTGAGTGTCGATGCACTTTCCCAAAAATGAATACATTAAAATAATGAATCCCTGAAAATTTCCTGGTTGTATTGGCATTGATATTCCTTGACCAGAGGCCTCAGAGAGGGAATCCCCTCCATCTCCAAATTTTACTCACCTGAATATTTTGAAAATATTTTAAAATGCGCATATTTATTTATTAGAATTTTTTTTTATTAGAAATTAGTTAGGCTGTAGTTCAGCACTGAAAACACTTTGGGAAGAGACTATCATAGAGGATACGGGGTGAAATTTATATGTCAATGATGGAAGAGTGAAGAATCACCTTGGCAGGTGATAGTGTGAGACTTCTGTGTCTCCTTCACCTAAGTGAGATTGTGTTAATTCTTCAAAACAGTCTTGTCCAGGTAATCTAGTTTCACATTTTAACTGTCTTCAAATTACCACAATGTCAAAAACAGAGCATCTAAGAGATAAATAGCAAACTTTGTATCGTTCATAGACACACAAGTCTATTATGTGGAGAGATGGCTATGCCAACACAGCAGACTCCCCAGTACAGATTGTCTGAAGCTGGGAGGCCCTCGGATGCTGAGGTTCAAAAGTCTATATTTGAATACAAACCTATCATTACTGAGATTTTTATGCAAGTGCTTCTAGCTTATAAATGAAGGGATGTGATCTCTGCTGAGGATGCCTACCTGCATTACTTTCCATCCAACTGAATTTCAGTTTTGGTACTTCTAGTACTCTAAAAAATGGTGACTGATTCTTTCCTTTCTTCAGGTAAAATAAAAATCTTATCTCAAATTTTCTAGAAGAAAACTGCTTCCTTACTCTCTAGTTTACTAATGAAGTTAGTTTTGTGTCAGCAAATGTGGTAAATGCTAGTGTTTGCTCTTTACTGAGTTTTCTTTTAAATGATCTTTTCCAACACAAAATAGTCTGAAGAAGATATTGCTATATGGTAAGAAGGCTAAAATGGACCTGTAAAGTTAAATTCTCACCTGAATATTAAAGGGAAAATTACTATGTGAGTAATCTAAGTTTAATGCAGTTTGTCTTTCTTCCTGTGAAATATATGGTCCATAAAGTGCAAGTGACTTCAGCAACACCTACAGACTGTTTAGCAAATGTAACCAGGTTAAGCATGTTATATCTGGGATTATATCTTTTCACAAGTAAAATTATCTATCCATTGTGTGACATCAAGACCAGGAACCTCAATTATTCTTTGATGTTTCACACGAGCAAGATAATAATTGGAAGCTGACAAAATTCATGCTCAGGTTGGAGGATATTGATTTCTGTTTGTTGCATCTTAACATTTAGAATGTGACTGTCATGTATACTAAAACATGAGATTTACTGTCTTCATAAAACTTTTACTAAATCAGCCAGCAAATGAAGGAGTTATTGGCAGCTTTTTCATTACTAAACATAGCATAAAACACCTGATTATTTTTATATTTAGAGGTTCTGAGGTGACTTTCATGTACATCAATAAACATGACGTCTCTTAAGCATTCTGAATAAAAGCTTTCTTATTTTTAAGGAATTACAAAATTATTTTCTGCTTGTTTACTGGCACTAAATGCTACAGTAACCTGCTCTTTGCATATCAGTAGGTTTGTAGCTGTTCATAACAAGAACAGTGCAATTTTGTCCAAGAGGGATGGAGTAATAAAAGAGCAGGGTTATTTTGAAATAGTTGGTCAAGAATGAATATCCTGATAAAGAGTGCAAGCGTAACATTCACTGTCATGTGTTTGAAACACATAAATATTTTTTTAGCTTACCTGGAGGTGAGCCAAAGAAAAGAGGAAAGATGCAAGAAGATAAACAACTTGATTTCAGAACTGTCAGTGTTTTGTTCATTTGAAAAATTAAGCACTAAATTCACACACACACATACACTCTGCACCTCTGATCTGTTTTCTGACTTTGATATTATGGCTAGTTCTGCACTAGGACTTTGGAATTTATGAACATTTTTTAACATTTAATGTCAGTGTTTTTAAAACATGATTACTAAGGAGACAATAGGTAGATTGTGTGTTTTAGTGGGGAGAGAGATAGGAAACTTTCAAAATATGTGTGACCTACATACCTTGCTTTGGAGCAGGGGATATCTGAGTAGCTCAGTGAATGCAAGGAAGCTTGTGATCTTGTTATTAGGACCTTTTAGTTTAATTATTGCAGGAAATCTCTTGATATGTGACTGTTCACTGGAATCTGTTCAAAAGCTGACATTTGTAGTTGAAGGAAATATTATCACGTGATATTTTTCCCTGTATTAAATTTAAATTAATATTTTGTTGCTGTCATGCAACAGTTTTTACTGCTGTGAGGAAAAATATTTAGCCTGAACTTCCAGCAGCTATAATTAGAGGTATAGCAATCAAAAACTTAATTATGTTTTTAAAATTTGCTTTTCTTTTTCCCTTATACAAGAACCAAGAAATCTGTAGCATTATCAGTTGACATTTTCAATTAAATTTACTGAGCTGCATATGAAAATATAAGTTGCAGGGAAACTAACCTTATTGGAGTTTAATACTCAGAGATGTGGAATAAAAAATGGAGTGCTTACATTTAATTTTAATAAAATTTATTTAGAGACTGTAGCTTTCCTGTTAGAATGGAACAGAAGATACTGAGTGTTCACTGACTAAATGGTGAAAACATTTAATATTCTGCATAAGTTTTGTAAGTTTTGAAAAAGGGAGTTATAAGCATGTAAAACGATGAAAGCTCTCTGATCCAATTATATCTGTTCAGTGCATCACTTCCAGGAAAAGATAAATTGATTGTAACCCACAGAGCTGGTTAGGAAAGCAGAGGTAAAGAATTATAGAGACTAAGGTGGGTCTGCAATCATCTGCATGGGTTCATGCTTTAAATCTATTGCTCCCACCTCTCCACACAGACTGTTTAGGTGCAGATTATTTGAGTCGTGACAATGAAGAGAAAAATAAGACCAAGGTTGATGAGACTATGGCTTGTTTCTTCCCTCAGGTTTTTTTTTTG
Source organism: Cyanistes caeruleus (assembly GCF_971803275.1). Taxonomy (NCBI): domain Eukaryota; kingdom Metazoa; phylum Chordata; class Aves; order Passeriformes; family Paridae; genus Cyanistes; species Cyanistes caeruleus. The sequence goes on from NC_141701.1 coordinate 94,202,810, forward strand.
AGTTATGTTGAATTCACTAAATATTCTACCTGGACAATTTTCAAGGTTAGATGTATTTCTGGAGGATCCTTCACCTTCCTTTCTCTTATTAACGAGACTGGTAATTAAGGTAACCAGTTACATTGTACAGACAAACCTCTGCTTCAGCCACTGGTGAGCAATAACTTCATATGGAAAGCAATTGTGAAGTGATTTTCCCACTGGTGCAAGTAACCAAAGAGACCTTTCTCCCTTCTTTGCCCTAAGACACAAAGTCAGTATTGCTTTTTTGTGCTATATGGCTCAGTAGACAGTTAAGTGCTTAAATGACTCCCAGCTGACATTGTCTACATGTGGTGGACATGTTCTTCTGCCCAGTAGTGAACATTTCTCTCTCTACCTGGGTACTCTTCTGAATCTTTCAGCAACCTTGCTTATAGCTTTCCTATTGCTAAATGAAGCTTTTCCATTTGATCTTCACTCATAGATGGAAATCACTTCCATAATTTGTCCATGGGGAAAATATTATTGTGTTCCTTGCTTTTTGCCCAGATTAGATATTTAAAATTATGAGTAGAGCTGAGTATGGTTTTTGGGGGGTTGGGTTTTTATTTATTTATTTATCTATTTATTTATTGATATCAAGAAAACAGATACCATTATTGTTCAACTGAACCCTTTTCTGCTCTATTCCCTAAGAGACTGCCTGATTCAAATTAGTGTAATATTGTTGGACATGTAAATTGGGTAGCAGCAGTGCCACTACAGCTTACTAGGCAGCTCTCCAGACTTTAAAGACTTGTGTGGCCTCCTGCTCTGTGAGCTGTGC
>NC_141701.1:94208617-94211117 GCF_971803275.1 Cyanistes caeruleus
TTGCTGAGAAAGGCAGCTGAGTCAGTGTCAGAAGAAGGAAAAATGGCCAGAATGATTTTTTTCCATGTTATAACCATAAAGAGAACATTAAAATAATTGTTTTTTATATTTGGACTGGATGTTTCATCATAGGGATATCTATATTTTTTTCCCCCGTCACATCTGTGTACATGAATATGCAGCTGAAAAATAACGTGAAAGTATAAAATCCCATTGAAACTAAGAAAAGATAAATAAGTTTTAACCTAATATTAAATTTCAGTAAAGTAATAGTGAAATGAAATTTTTGGCCCCAGCTCTTCAAAGTGAGAGCTGGAATTAAGCTAAAATAAAAATTGATTGAAGTCTTTGTATTTTTTACCAAAAAATGTGACTTTAGCAATACAAAATTTGATTAATTTTTTTTCATTAGTAAATTTTGTGCCAAAACAAAATAAAAATAACTCATCATTTTATCTGGGAAACTGATTCCATAAAAATATTTTATGAGATTTCATGTGTAACCTACACACATCTGAAATAAATTTCAGGTAAATAATTCCAAATATATGTCCAGAGCCTCTAAAGTTTGCCTAATAGAATGAAAAGCATTAAGCCATGTCCACACTGACCTGCTCTGCTGGGGTTGTGCACATGGCTTTCTCATAGTTGCTGTTGTGATTTGTTTCTATATGACCTTGTACTTCAATGAGTCAGAGGGATTTGTGCTTTTCATCCTGTTTCTCCCTTCAGCCTCTCTTTGGCAGACCTGCAGCAAGTCCCAGCAGTATCAGGAGCCCAGCTGTTGATGGTACCCAACAAGGCATGAGTTGGAGAAAAAGTGGGTTTGACAGGACTCCTCTGAATTACTAAAAGGAGAATAAACTGCAGAAGTAAGGATTATACACAGTGACTTACACCATGCCTTGAAATTCTTTTAACATTCTGTCCAGAATAAATTCCATAGAAGGAGGAGATCCATTGGACTTAAACTCTTTAGTGTGCAGATTCCATGGTATCCTGAGGATTACTCTGGCAAGCAGAAGAAAAACAAACTCTCACGTTTCCAAATTTCAAAAAACTGTTCCAATAACTGCCTTCCTATATTTAATTCAATGCTTTATATGTAACTTGCAAGAAAAAAAGTTGTATCAATTACTAAAAATGATAGAACAAGAAACTATATAGATCAAAATCAATCACCCAAGGGCTGAACTAGCAATCACAACTCAGAAAACATGTAATATTTTTGGTTTAAACAGCCCTTTGCTTTATAAGGTTATTCTTCAAGTTTAAATAAACCTGCACTCTGTTAACATTTTAGCCTCTAAATGGAAACTGCACTCCTTACTCTTTAGACATGGTAATGTAGTGGTAATAAAATTGATGAACAATTAAATCAATGAGATCATGATATCCAAAACAAGGGAAGGGGGATACACATGGATGATACATGTGTGGCAGTGGATAGGATGTGAGCTGCTACCAGCCCTTGGTCTCCCTGGGACCAGAGTGCATTAAGGTTCAAATTTTACTTTAACCAAACGACTGAAACAAGTTCAGCCTAGAGATTTCATGCTGTCACAGCTTGAATGAAGATTCAACCCATGCTGTGATAGTTCAGCCCATTCCTTTACTTTTAATGGTCATCTGGTGTCTAATTTCTCTCCTCACCCTTCTCTTTTTTTTATTTTACCTTGACCAGAAGACTGAAAAGAAGGGAGGTATATTAATACAGAGTGTCACAGTCCATTTTTTGCATCTCATCCCTTAAGAGATGTTACAATAGTGGAATTCATTGCTTAGAAAAGGGGGTAGGGAAAACTGCAGAAAACCAAGAAAACGTGTGATACCGCATCTTTGACAGGACACTGTTTTATGTCTTTCTGTATTGCTTAGTCTTCTGGTAAAGATGTGACTGAAAACATACACCTCATCAACACCTTTCTCTCCATGGCCGCGTAAACACCTGATGTCTGGAGATTTTTGTAAAGGAAAGAAAGTACTTGTTTGGTTGCATTTTATATTGTGTAATTACATTTATTTTGCATAATTTCATTTTAAATATAGAAATTTGATGGGTTTTTAATGAGCCCATCATGGAATCTCAAATATCCCATCATATCCCCTCTATAACTGGCACTCAGCTCCTAGAATCGAGTAGCTGACAACTAAAAGGGCATGAAAGCAAAATTACAAGGTCACCCCTAAATGTCCTCCAGGATAAAGCACATTCATGACTGAGTAGTGCAGAGCTGCTTGTAATGCTACTGTTTGGGCCAGCACTTCTTTTGAGGGGGAAAAAATTAATGCCTCAGGTCATTAATTAAATACATAAGGGAAAAACATCTTTGGATAGTGCCTAAGTAATTACACAGCTGTGAATTTGTTGGGAATAAGATAATCTCTTCACCTGCCAGATCATCTTTCCCCTGCCAGATTGCCACTTGCTGTATACAGTAGAGAGGTAACCAGTCTGAACGGTGTAAGAAAGACATCCTGCACATCCAGTCCTTTCTAC
>NC_141701.1:94213617-94248617 GCF_971803275.1 Cyanistes caeruleus
TTGGAAGGAAATATTAAAAATCAAAACCTGTGATTATCATCAGTTAAGCAAATTAAAGAAGTGACATTTTTAGTAGACTTCACTATCAGCAAACCAGTTGTAATTACCCAGAGGTGGCAAAAGTATAAATTTATAAAAGTATAAATGAGCAGCACATGCTGCTCATTAGTGTGCAAGGTAAGTGCATATTAAAAAAAAAAATCCATCTTAGATTAATTAATTTAAACAGGTAATTTTAGTAGCTGTCAGCATGTACTTTTACACCACATCTCACATGGAACAGAAGCTTTACTTGGACATGGGGACACTTCACCAAGAGGGAGCCCCTATGACACTGTAGTTGAAGCAGGACATTTAGGGAACTATTAGTGCTTGTTGTGCCTTTCCCTTTCATCCTATGCTGACCTGAGCTGGAAGTCAATAAATGCTTAATGTTTGGACACTGAATTTTGCATAGCATTTAATTTTCCTGCTCTGGGGCTTCTTCAGAAAAACTCCAAACTTGAACTCGATGCTTTTTGCCTTGATCACTAGCAAACCCTCTCAGGAAATGTGATTTTTCATGTCCCTTTGCTCTGCTCAGAGCTCAACAAACATCCCGGGCTCTGCACAAGCTGGAGGAAAAGAAAGTCCTTCTGTGTCTTATCCTTCTGGCAATTTACTCCTGATCCTCACCTTTCAGGATGAATATTTAATGCCCTGGAGTCAGAGGCAAAAGGCTTATTCTTTGTCGTTCATGACTGCGAGTATTTGTGGCCAGCAGTGACAAAACAGCAGTGAAAGAACAGCTGCAGCATAGGCTGAGGGGCAGCCTTGCTGGTTCTGACAACTGGCTCATGTGGGTTACATTAAAAGTACATAAACTGCCATAGAAAGTGCATCTGAATTCTTAACTCAATGATCAGGGTGTTTATCTGGTTGTATACACAACTCAGTGATGAGGGCAGGCCGCTGGAGAGAGAGGTGCAGGCTGTAATCCCTCCTCCAGGGACCATTTAAAAATTGTAGATTGAATAATCATTGAAGTAAAATTGCTATCCAGGCTTCTCATTCCAATGAATTGCAGAGCTGCAAAGATACTCATTGGATTAGAAAGGAAGATTGCATATATATTTCTAAATGTGTCATGAAGAGAGGGAGAGGACTGGCAGAAATGCACTGCAGAAAAGCCTGCAGTCAGCTATGTAATGTAGTCTCCTGGGAAATGGGAGATGGATCCAGAATAAGGGTTAAATTGAGCATATTGTGTGGGGGCAATTTTTCTTCTTGCCTCTGAGGATTTAATATTGGAGGAAGGGAAAGATTCCATCCTCATTTGGTTTTGAAAAGTCTTGGGCTTGAACTCTCTCTTCATGGCAAACCATTTCCAGAATTTTGGAGTAAGAGACCTGAATTCCCAGAAATGGTGAGTTTGAAGGCACAGCCCTCAGAGTGAAAATATTGCTGGCTAGCTTAGAAAGTTGAGTGTGTCTCCAGCACTTAGAGCTAAGCTTTACTCCTTATTTTCCCATCCAGTCTTGCTGCAGTTGGGGATGTGGACCCAACTGGGACACTTGTGTGGGCTAAGACCCTATAAAGTGGGATGATGGAGGAGTGTTCAAGAGCCTCCACATGAGTGTAGTCTTCAACACCTCATTATTTTTAACATATTTTAGGGTTACATACTTGAGACATCCTGTGCTGTCGATGATGGTTTTTGGAGGTGCAAACACCACCATTTCCAATAATTTCTCATGTGCTCATGACTAAAATCATTCCACTAAAGGAAAGGTAAGGATGGATAGAGTTCCCCATTTCTGTTGCTAGCACTTGGAATTAATTACAGAAATTTTTTTTCATAGGAGTCTTCTATTAAAAGTTTTAGCAGTAGCTGAATACTGGTGCTAACACTGGATGTAGTAATGGCAGTAATGCAGCTGTTTTCAGCCTTTTCAGAAGGCAAAGGAATAATGCTACATTGCACCAACACCTCTCTGCTAATCTGGCAAGCTCTCTGAGGCAGGGTTTTCTTTTCATAACTCATTTTGTGTATTTTACCACCTGTAAAGAATACACTTCTCTGTAGTACATACAGAAAAAAAATAAATTATTGTTTAAACTCAGTTTTCTTCTTTAGCAAGAGACAGCAAATTTCCTTCCAATCCTTCAAAATCCTATGGAGCTCAACTGCAATTACTACAGTTGAATTTTTGTCCAAGTACTACATACACCAACATTTCTTTGGTGGTCTCCTTCACTGGAGTTGTAAGTTCTTCCTAGACATTAATGTGTGCTTTTGACAGCCCAGATTTGAAGTGTGGCAGCAGATAGTTGTCCCAATTTCAGAATTAGGAAGGTGAAGCCATCAGTGATTTTCCTAGGAGCAAAAGAAAAGTCAGAAAAAAAGGGGAAATAAAGTTCTGTCTGAAAAGTTCCAGTCCAGAGTAGTTTAATACAAAGGCCAAGGTATGGGATTGTCTTTCTTCTTATTTAATCATTAAGTTACTTCTGCTTCTAGTGAATTTAATTTGTCATTTCTTGTGCTGGTGAGGGCCTGAAGCCTTGGAGGTTCTCATGGTTGGAAATTGGAGCTAGCCCTAGTCCTGTGGATGCCCAGTCTGTTTTTCTAATCACCAAATTTCTTCTTTTAGCCAAGTCAATATTCACAGGTTATTGCTTAGAGTTGCAATTTGAGAGATTACATGAAGTCATGGGAAGGCTTCTGATGTAATTTGGAATTTAGGACTGAAATTTTGGAATTACAACTTTGGATATACAGCATTCTTTTGAATTTTCAGGGCTTCTGAAAACTAGTGTGCTCACAGCCATTAAGCACTATAATCGTTTGCCTGCATCTTTCATACTACTGACACTCCACTTAGAAAAACATGAATAAATAACTTGAAGAGTCAATGCTGGTCCGTTTAGGTCTCAAATTGCTTGCCTGAAATTAGATGACATACATAATATCAGAATCCTGCCAAATTAAAAAAAAAAAAGAATAAAATAGTACTGCTGGTGTGGTTAGGCTTTAAAATTCATAAAATTACCTTTTTAACCCCTTTAGAAAGGCATGATTTCAGCAGAGGTTTTCCTTGGTGAATATTATAATGGGTGCTGTCATTGAGCAATGTTACCAAAATGCATATTTAAGAATGCAAAGCACACACGTGTATGTGTTTGTATGCTGAAGGAAAGGCTTTCATTTATAAGAAATTTAGTTTCTGTAATCCAATAAGCATTTTCTGTGAGCAGAGAACAAGTGTGATGTTAAACAGTTTTAAAAGAACTTAGTTATAAGATGGGTTTTACTGAAAGAGGCAATATGTTTTTATGCCTCTTTCAATTATGGCCAAAAACTTTTTTGGCTGTGAATGCAATGCTTTATAAACTTGCCTCTGAGAGGAAAATGTGGTCCTCTTCCAGTACGTGCATACATACCCTTGAAAAGTGCAGTGCTCGCAGTGCCAAGTTTCATTCTTAACATACAGCAACATAAATATTGCTCTCTTCACCCCTATCGTTGTGTTATAATTGCACTAGCCTATGTGGTCCAAAGAGTGTTTCCAGTAACAGCAAAAGAAATTTCGAAATAATAAAGCTGTCAGTGTTAACAGTGATTCTTGACAAGACTCATGTAAACCTAACTAAAAATAGAGAAAGTTTCACTTGTCAAAAAACAGAATAATGAAAAGCTTGGGATTTTCTGCTTCCCATTAGATTTATTTCTCACAGTGAATTTAATGATTTTTTTAAAAGATAGACAGTTGTTCTCATTTTCCCTTTCTCTTTTCCTCCCACACTGCCAAAACCTGAGACCAAAAATGGCCTTTTACAATCTATTGAAGGAAACTGATCCTCACTATAAAGAGCTTTCAGTTCTCCTGATGGTTTAAAAATCAAGACTTTTCCTACGTATTTATAACAAAAACTGGAGCTCTGCTATTACTTACTAAGCTTGAAAGAAAGGCATGCTCCAATGAATCGTATATAACATAGCTGTTCTTCCAGCCTTGCAAGTAATGGCAGCAGTCTGATTTTGTTTTAAATATATAAAAAAGCCTCTGATTCAAAGAAAGAAGATTCTCAATACTTGACTGGTTTCTAAATAGGCATTTTGAGCCTTAATGGGCATAACATTAGGTTTTTGATTTGAGTTGGTGATCTTAAAGGTGTTTTCCAACCCAAATGATTCCGTGTGCATTGTTTGTGAGGTCTGAATTTTGAGCTGCTGAGAACAGATGTGCTGTGAACAGTACTGTGTCTGTGAACAGTACTTCTGTTGTGCTGCCTGAGTTCATGAGACCATGGGATTTGACTCTAAATATCTATCATATGGACTCAGGATCTTATTTAGTTTAAATATCAATAAAGTTCTGTCTGTCTCCACTAAGGAATCTATCAGAGTAAGTGTATGAAGGTCATTTAAAATAATTACTTTTTCCTTTTTAATGATGTCCATGGGATAGCTCACAAGAATTAAAAGTAGTATGACATTGAATTCTTTTTAGTTGCAAATGTGTTGCTCATTAAACCAATTCAAATATATAAAAGTAATTTTTTAGGAAGATCTGTTTTGAGGGAAAAGCTTACTAAAAACAGAAGGTCTGTACAAATGTGAGGTACAGTGCTTTGGACATATCAATGCCAATGATAATGTTAAAAGGTCTTTCAAAAGGAGGAATAGGTATTACATGTTAATTTGTTGAATGATACTACAAATATAATTTGAAGACAGTTAATGGTTGTTTGTAACTGTTAGGGCTTTTTTTGTTTTTGTTTTTTCTTTTAAATTATAAAATGGTAATTTCTGCTATGCATTGAAGGTTATCTAATATTCTCTGATAATACAGCATAATTGTTCATAATTTTAAGAAACAAGTACACAGAACATGAAGTGCACATTGAGGTGGATATCACTTGGCTTATAGAATATATTAAGTATGCTCCTACAGGGCCTTATTTTAATTTCTTGTTTGGCTTACCTTATATTTTCTTCATAGTTTTAATTATGAATGCATGTGCATATGTGAAAAATTATTAAAGTATTTTTGAGAGGGCAAAAACCTAATCTAAGAGCAAAACAGTATAAATAAAATGGAGAAATGTTTTTAATGAAGGCTGTAATGTACTCTCAGAACCTTAAGGTAAAGATGATCTGGTCTCTAATTGAAAAAAAAATAGCAAAAACTCTCTCTCCAGTTAAAATCAGCTTCTGGACTGGGTCTCTCATAATGGTTGATCTTACTAGCACCTAAACCAGAAGACGTTTCTGAATTTTCTGTGCTGCTTAAACATCAACACCACCTTCATATGTTACAGAGAAAGCACAGGGCACAAATATTGTATTTAAATTGCAATGGAGAAAGAAAATTGTTACCCTCTTATTCAGCTCACGAGAAAGACTAAAAATGACATTGGCATATTGTCATTGTTTTGATTTTCCCCATCTTTAAATTAAAAATCCAGTTTTGTTTTCTACACTTTTTTGATATACCCCAGTAAATTTTGACAGACTTCATGATATTTTGGATCACAGGTGGAGTAATTTACAAGAAAAAAACCCCAGAAAACTGTATGAAGCACTTGATGTTTTTTTACTCCATAGCTTCACAGAAGGGAGGTTTGAACCATGCTGGACTTCTTTTTACCAAAGAAACAGAAAACTTAGAAGTTTTCAGTGGAATAAAGAGGTAAGATCAGCATCAAATACTGAACACATCATGTTCATTTCCCAAAGGATGTAACGTAGGGCTTTTGGCACTTGTTGTGCCAACAGGCACGTGTTACATCTTCTGTGGGAATACCCCTAGAAGAGCCACAGTGGAATAATTTTAAACCTTGGACTAAGGCTGCTTTTATGATGAGTTATTGGATGGAGCTTTGAGTCAGCAGCAACTTGATTTAATATTAGTAGATCCTGTGAAATTTTCATAGATTTTAAGATGAGGGCAGCAGAGGGGGCAGCCTCATTATTTCTCCTTGCAACATTCAATGGAACATAGGAGCATTTCGAAGTTGTGGGTTAATTGTTTGGCTTAAAGTGTAATTTATTTTTCAATGCTGAATTAGCAATACTTAGGCATATTATTCATGCTTTAGTAGAGAAAGTAGATTAGTTAAACTCCAGGAATTGAGTTCTTAAAGGTTACATTTTGAAAACAAATGTGTATGAAAGAGAAGGCAAACTATAACAAGAGAGAGGTTGTCATTACATGAATTAAGAATTAAGTTGGTATTACTGTTGAAGCTGTTGACATTAGACTGTGATTGCAGGGATATTTTCTATACTGTCTAATACTCGTTCTGATCAGACAGCATTTATCCTTTCTCATGCTGAAACCACTTGCAGTTTGTTACTCAGTTCCATGCCTGTGTACCAGAATGGCAACTTCACTGACACAAAAATTAGGAAAGTTTAGGTTAACAATTGCTTCTCTGCAGACATGTTCGCATGCTTCAATAAATACACTGGTAAGAGATCAAGTTCTAATTATGCTTGCTTTTGCGAGTGTGAGGAACTGTGGGCTACAATTCCCTGGATAAATGGCACTGTTGCTTTCTCTACTTAAGCCAATGAATAAAATAAATTTATTATTATTTACTGGAAGTATAATGAGGCTTAAAGGCAGATGTATGCTGTAAAGCACCTTTAGATCTGAGAATATTAACTCATCATAGCTCTACAAATGAGTATTTATAAAAATTCCACATGACAGCTCTCAGTTTCCATGGAGTCACTCTCTTTGAGTCCTTTCTGTCTCAACAGCATAACACAGATAATAATGCTGAAGAATATGTTCGATATATAGTTCAGTGTATATAGTAACATGAGCACTGTCCTTCTCAGTTTTGCCAAAAGACATGCAATCCAGCCCATGGTCTAAGGACAAAATAATACAAGTTGTCCATATATGCCAGAAGAGCAAGTCATGGTCTTACATTGCAATAGGTTCCAAAATGCTGGACTCTCAAAAAAACTGCTGCTTTTTATTTATTTTAAGTTAGTAGGGTTTTCTACCTAGACAAGAGCAAGATTTCTTTGTTCAACAGCCTGTGGTAAAAATATGTGCTTAAATGTCATTCTGTAACAGATCCATACACAACAGAAATCTGGTACTGGAGTATCTCTGTAGGCAACATGACTGTGTTGAGAAATGAGACAACTTGCATGACTTTTACCCATAAGCTGTAAGCTCCTGTGAGTTTCCAGGACAGCTAACACACCTTCACTCGTATTTTAGAAGTCATGGTTAGTCAGCATTACTCTTGTCTTTCTATCACCTCCAGTGACATGGAGCAGCCTTGCCCCATTTTGGTCGTTCATGGGCAGAGAGTCTGCTAATGATTTTCATTAATTCAAAGGAATTCCACAGTAATGAGGTTTCTGTCAAATGGTAGATGCTGAAATTAACTTTGAAAGGAGTTTGAATATAACTTTGTTTTTGTATACCAGGAGGACCTTAATGCCTTCTTTGAATTGCACTGGCAGTATGATTTTCAATAACTATTTATATTGAAATTATGGAAAAAAATCCTCAATATCTTAATATTATCTTGAAAAATCATACTTGTGTTTTCCTTCCTGTGATATAATAGTAATGAACATGTATTTTTAGCAAAGAAAATGAAACAACAGCTGGAAGCTCTGGATGCCCATGGTCTTTTGGCATAATTTTCTTTTTTATTTAACATGTAGAATGTGATCAGGATAGCACACCAATACTTTTATTACAAAGTGGTGCCACTAACTTGTAGTCAACAAGTTCTTCTGAGGTTTCATACTCACACTTCTGTTTTCACTGCTGTTGAGCTGCAGCATTTGCTGCACTGTGAGCACAGCTGTGAGTTGCAATTGTGCCTGGATGGACAGGAATTGAACCAAGGAAGAGAGGAAAACTGCCTTCAGATTTACATATTTTTTCACATTGGGACTCAATAAGTTCCTTCTAGGAATGTTCATTTTAAAGAACTCCTTTCAAAGCAGGTTGGTGAGCCAAGGAGGCCTATCTTAGACTGCTCTTCAGATTTTTCTTTAAGTTGGTGGAACCACAATAGTTCCAGTAGAAATAGGATGTTTCTCGTATGGCAACCAAATTGCTTGCCTTTGCCTGTGTTAGGAGTTCAGTTGTTAATGCAGTGTTTCATACAGACTAACCCTATAGGATGGTCCTTATGCTATCATTTTCCTTCTGAAGCAAGAGCAGAATCACCTAACACCAGCATCCTTTCTTTTTTTTTTTTTTGTCCTTTTTTTTTTTTTAACAACCAGGCCCTTAGCCCTCTTTTCACTTTGCTTCCATTAGTAGCAAATCCCCCTTGTCCTTTTTAATTTTTAATTACCATTGTCTGTTCACCTTTGTTTTACCCATGACATCTTCAATTTAAACAGTATCAGAGAGGTTGATGTGAACAGTTTTCTTTTCAGCTTAAGTGACTGCAGCTCGTTTAGTTGTTAATTATGCAGGGAGGTTTGCATGGCTGCGGCTGGTAATTTGAATATGCTCCCAATGTCAGGTCTATGTCTGGACGGCTGAGCTTGTAAAAGGATTATGATGTATATATGGTTCATGGCTAAGAGGGCTAATGAAAGTACCTCATTTAATCAAACACAATTAATTAAATGAACTTATGATATTAACCCATCTTTCCGTGCATGTATAATTTATATTAATTGATCTGCTGCATTGAAGTTGACCAATCAGGTAGGCTGCTGACAGCCTAAGGAAGAAGGAAGTACCATTAGCATTAGTTTGATGCAAACCATAATTGATGGGTCAGTGTGTTTTAGGGATGTAGCAAAAGCTTTGTTAATTGTCATAAGAACTTCAAATTGATTGTGTCTGCATTAGTACATAAATTTAAATTGATTAATGTTTTGTTCTAAAATTAATGTCTATACTGCATGGGTGATACAATGCTTTATTTATTGGTTTCATTAATGCAGTCTCAGGAAAAATAGTGTTGAAGTTAGGTAAGCGGGGATAGATCGTTAAGGATGAGTTCAGTGGAGCCATGTGGGAGACAGCATTCCCACACGGAGCCTGAGCCCTCCTGCACCGAGATGGCCACGTGTGAAACACTGTCCAGAGACCATGGAGGTTGATATTTAATTAAAGCTTTTTTAAAGACATTAGTGACATAGGGGAGGAGATGAGAAGGGGAAGCCAAAAGCCCTTATATAGAGTAAGTGCTAAGAAAAAATACAAAGCAAGCCTAGAACTGACTAGTTGTCTTAAATGATGTTAACTCTCTCCCTAGTCTAGATTAGCTTTGTCCCCAGAATATTTCCTGTAAACCTGTTTTGTACATGTGCTGCAGCCAGCTTGTAATGTGTCTTCAGCTGAATAGGAAACTGAAATTACACCACAGCAGGTTTGTTACTCAATCATTTTGTCTGTCGCTCCTCTGCATTTGCCAGCATAGGGAGTGCCATAGGTATTTTGTGTTTGACAGTCTCTTTGTTTTAATAAGTATTTGCATTGCACGTGTTTGATTCTTGTGCTGTAGCACAGGATGCTCTGGCATGTTTTATGGAACTTGCAGTTAAATACAATTTTCCCTTCTTATGCCAGATTATTATAGCACCTTATATTTCAGTTTGCTTTACTTTTGATGCAAAATTTTAAAGGAACAAAGAAAAGTAGAAGATCCACGGAGAAGTCACTTTAATTCATTTATAACCCTTCCTTTTTCTTACCAAAGGAAACTTAACATCTGTTTCTTATAAACTGATTTAAATAGAAAATGTGTAATGCATCCTTTTACCAAATGGTTCTTTCTTTTATTGGAGGAATAAAGCAGTTTGACTATTCTGCTTTTACTATAGTGCATTCATGCTCTTAGAAATGGGACATCTCCACTTTTACGAGGGCACAGTCTGAGCTTCGCACAGTAGAGGGATTATATATCTTTCTCTGCTCTCTTACTGAAGTATGGTATACCATGTATTATTTACAGACAATTTCCTGGTTCTGCAATGGTTGGTTTATATTCAAATATCACTCCATGTGGTGGCACTAGCGAGTAGCAAACATCGTAATTGGTTCCTGGAGCACAACTCCTTTTGCTTTTAACTTTTTGAGATTGTGTTAATGGGTGCCTTGCACTTGCTTTCTATTGCCAGATTTTAAGGACAGCTATTCAAAGCTAAGTTATATTGTTCTGAGGCAATCGTGATGAAGTGATGAGCTTTGTCATGTGAAGCAATGTCGGCAATACTTTTGACAGTTTGGGCAAATTAAGTTCTTATTACTTGTTTAAATTATGTTTAGTGTTCCTCTGTTTGTTTGGTTTTTTTTCTAAGCTTTATAACTGCGGTGTATCCTATATAAGTGAAGATATACATGCAGACAGTTCTCATATTTCAGGTGAAAAAAAGACGGCGCTGTAAATTTTCTTGTTTTGTTTACACCTTTGTTAGAACTCCTCCACAGTATTACAGTTAATTACTACCAAAAGGAACATTCTCCTCAGTGAGCTGGTTTCCCAGCAGAGTGGCTTTTTGCTTTGCAAAGATTTTGCACTAACAACGCCTGAATATTTGACCCAGAGCCAACAGCAAGTGAAAAAACTCCTGCTGTGTAGTGAAAGGCATGAACAGTTCTCCTTTGCACTCTAAGAGCAAAGCGAATAGAAAATAAAATAGAGAAAATTTGCCACTTAAATAATATGATAAATTCAAAACTAGCCTCAGAGCTACCACATGATGCACTGGAAAAGAAAACACTGACTGCAGTCATCTTGTGTCAGGGCAGAGCACCTTGGGAATCACTGTCTTAAACTAAGATACTTTTCTGTCATTTTTCCAAAATTAGAATGATAAAAAGATGTATATGTTGTTCCTGTGCATGCTTTAGGATGGGAGGAAATACATGTGTGGGTCTCTGGAGGAGAGTGGGAGGCTGTCTTGGTTCTACAGCAATAATGTTACTTTTGCTTTTCAACCCTGTGAATGGGTCACAGATGTTCCAGAGTAGAAATTAACATTATTTTTTTAAAAAAACCCACTTAATTATTAGCAGAATACAGTGTCTCTTGGAGCAGTTATTTTGTTAATTGTGTTGTGGTTGAGGTTGCAGCCAGAGCTGTATTTTTTGCTAACGATAGTATTATTTGGACTTAAGTGCAGGAGAGGTGGGAGAGCACATAGCTGGCTGCCTTTTGGAACATATACAGTGAACCAGTGTGGCAGAGAGGAGCTATTACAAAAAACCATTTGAAACAGGAGGACAGAGAGATGAGTATTAAATAAGGAGGGAATTGCCCATGTTCTCATCAGGTCCTGCCATCAGATCTGCTCCTTGGTTTGCCATTGGAGCATGGTGAGAATGTTAATTCTTGACCAGCTATGGAAAATAAAACATTAAGAAAGATTACAAAGCCTGTGTCCAGCGGGCTCCTTGCATGTCATTCTCTCTCTCTCTGAGCATTGTGAAAATCCATGAAGTGGACTGGCCATCCCCAGCTCCAATTCAAGGGCTCTGCCATCAGCAGGTGTCACTGCAGCCAGACAGGAAGGCACAAGCTCACCTCACTATAAAAAAACAAATCTACACAGCAAAACCATACTGCCTCTCTAGCACACAGTAGAATTTATGTAATAATCTGGAGACTTAAGTGCAGAAAATAAGTCAACACCACTCAACTAAAAAGATTGTTGATTAGTGAAAAAAAAAATATTTTTCCTCATTACATCCCAAAATGTTTGTACTGGGATTTGTAGATAGGGTAGTATAATATTCACCTTAGCTAAATGGGAAAACAGTTATTTAAAAGTACTAAACCTATTTGTGTGTGGTATAAAGAGGTATGTGTGTTATTTCAAAATAAAATGACAGTGTCATTATAAGAAAAAAAAAATTCTCTCTTATCTAACTAAAGCCCCTACTTAAGTTGGCTTAAGTCATAAAAATACCAGAAAATACTAGGTATTAGTAGGAGAATATTAAACATTAACATATTTAGTCACAGAACAGTAACATATTCCCTAACCTTTCATACTATAAGAGCTGGCTTAAAATCTATCTAAGCGTGAAAATGTTATATTATAGTAAACCAAGAAGAAAGTGATGCATCACTATTAGTAAAATATAAGAATTTTAACTGATTCCACACAGAAGAAAAGTATCATAGGGGAAACCATCTAACACATTTCCTAGTAACACAAAATATTTTTGCAGGGTCTGTTTTTTTTTTTTAATATATAATTGAAAATGCTTAGCATTAATACTAAAAAGATAAAACATTTTTCTAAAATCATATGATTACTTCAAAAACTAACCAGCCTCTTAAACTATATTTTTATTACCATTCCAGTAGGGTAAATGTAAGAGGAATACAATAATCAGAATTATAAATGGTAAATGAAATCGAAATGCCCTGAAGTTTCAGTTCAGAAAAAATATAAAATTAGTTTTTGTTCAATTATTCAGTCTGTGCATTTAAAAAATCAGTCCATTCTTAGCCAACTGCTCACATTTTACAAAATGCACTGTTATAATTAAATGCTTGCGGTATTGGTTTGTTTTTGCACAAAAAACAAATTAAGATCTCATTGTTTTAGAATCGCATGTTCAGTCAATACACAAAAATAAATATTCCCATTTTTTTTCATTTCTAACCCACATAACTGTGATAGGAAGGGAAGGATTAAGCTAAATCTAATAATTTAATATGGCATTTATTTGTACAGCCTCTTACTGTTGTTTTGAGATGTGCTTGTGCAGCTATATAGAAAAAGCCTGGATTGTTTGACAGAAGAGTATGTCCTTTGCACAAAGAAGACTGCAGAACCTTAATTAATTAGAATGATTTATTTCAGGGGTTGGAAATGAAGTAGTTAGGTTAGTATTTAATGCTCTCTAATATGAAAATTTTAGATCAGCTTCTGAGTCTTGTGTAATAAGAGTTTAATCAGGCAAATCATTGACCATAATCAGATAACTAAAATGAGTTCTTTCTCTCAGTACCTATTTCTTCCTTTACAACTCAGTCATTCTCCTTTCTGGACAGTGATTCAGCAGTTCTGATCTACCTGAGTAGCAATATTTAATTAACAAATATTTTTACTGAGTTATCAGAGAGCTTTATCTATGACACTGGGTTCTTCAGTAAGTGTGTGTGCATGTGACCAGAGACTTCAAATATGTATTTGATATGAGTTACATGCAACAAAAAAAATTTTGCAAGTGCCAATGAACAGCTGATACATTTATCCACATTTTTGGAAAGATAAGGATTAATATTGCTAATACGGAACAGCTCTTTAAAACACCAACTGACATTTCTTTAGAAACAAATCCTTAGTCAAAGAGATCATGCAAATCTTTTGCTCCTTGTGGTTTTATAAACCCTCTAAAGCTTATCTTTGTGTGCTCATTAATGGCTCCACTCTGCGTGGGGGTGATGGCTACACCTTCCTCATTTCATTCATTAGGGTGATTTAGGTGCTGGCATGGAAGGCTGGCTCGCAGGCTGCTGTGCTGCTGCAGCTCCAGCGCTGCGACTGCTGCCTGAAGTTTGTCTGTATTAATGTTTCCAACTATCATACCTGAAGCAAAAGAGAAAGTGAGATGAAAGAGATTAGTTCTATGTCTAAAAATTGGTTATCTGTAGTGTTTCATGAAATTTGCCCCGAAGGGAAACTTCCTGGATAGTTTTCTTGTTACTTGACACAATTCAGGCAGAATCATATTTGTTCCTTTGTCATGTTACTTTAGCATGGTGTGTTGAGTAAAGTGAACAGGTGCCCTCTTGTATTGATCAGCTATCATGGCAAGGAGCTATTATTAGATTTTGAAGGGGAAAGAGAAGGGTTGAGAAATGAAGAGGAGAAAGTGGGACAGGTTATTGATGATGGTAATAACTGTGCTCACTGGTCTCCAAACAGCGGAGCTGTAAAGTTGACCAGATGAGGAGATCAGTATAGATATGTTGAAGGGAAAAGACAACATGAAGAAGTATGGAGCATAGCTTCTTACCTGGCAGAGTTATTAAAGTTCATTGAAGGAAGATGAACTGTTTCAATATGTTAAACACTTGAGGCTGTTAAGGGAGAGTTGCTGTCACAGTAAGAGGTATTGTTTAAGTTTGCTTTTTCCTTTTTTTTTCTTTTTTCTTGCTCCTTCTTTCCTTTCTGTAATTTAGTCTGTTGCCATTCCTGTTTATATGTGTGCTAGATAACTATGCAGAAATTAAAAAGTGAACAAAGGGAAAAGGTTAACTGATTCCTTTGAACAGGACCCATTGCTCATTTTATCTGAAATCTGACTTCATGATGTGAGTGCCACAAAAACATAGGTTTTGTTAGCATTAATGTATGAGTAGGAATACAGTATGCATATATGTATATCATATTTTTCTGCTACATCCATCTGTTCAGTAGGATGTCTTCCTGAGCTACAGCTTTGTTATAGGCAAACCACTGCCATAGTTTAGAAGCCAAGTATGCTGTTATATAGCTTGATGTATAATGATATGCACTAGCCAGCAGAGACTCAAAGCAGACCCAACATGATTCAGAATATGTTACTTTTACCCAAACAGTGCCTCTAACATAATTAATTTGGTGGTAATAAAAGGCAAAAATATAATTCTGCTTTATGTTTGATAGTAAGAAGTGCATTAAATTAGGAGACAGTGAACTCTTAACAGTAAATTTGACTTGAGGGTTAAATTCTCTGTTCTACTAAAAGGTCACCACGATTCAATGTTTTTAATCCTTCCACAGTGTAATGATATTTTAGGGGACGTTTGCAAGCATATATCAGGGTTGTCTATACAAAATCACATTTGATTTCAACACATGGAGAAGGGATGTTTCCTCCATTGTGTATAAAGCATGTGTTAATTTAAATTCTGTCATTGGAAATTGTTTTACATATATTCTGGAACAGAATATAAATTGCAACAGTTGAAATGTATATAGTTTCACTGCAGACAGAAAATAATTATGTTACTCCATTGACTACCAGCCCACATCCAAAAATAAGTTTATCTTCTTAAGGGGTTGCCTTTAATTTTGCTGGTATTAATAAGACACAAATTTAAGAAGGGAAGAAACTACACAGGCATGTTAGACAATCTAAACCCTGTGTAAAGAAGATGGAAATCTGGCTGGCTATGGCTCTATGTACTGGGTGGAATGCACCTCATGCAGGGCTTGGAATTTACCATACTGGAGTGGGGTATTTAGTACAATAAGTTTTAGTGCAGACTTTGAAAACGACATTGCCAAATTAGCAGGGCACTGCTCCTAATCTAGCAAATCCTGCCTTCAGCAGGAATGTTCATTTGGGCATAGCACCCCACTATTTCCAATTTGGAAAGTATCACTGCGAGCATGCTGTTAAAAAATGGTTTCCTTTTGATCCCCATCTTGAAAGGAAACCTTCAGTTGTCAATGGGAATGTGAGAAGCTATTAAAGATCAGTCCATATGTATATATATATGTATATATACATACATATGAAATCTGCATTTAATGAAGGATGAATTATGGTTAGCCCATTGCAGAAACATATTTTAAAAGAAATTATTTCTGTAAGTAGAAAGATGCAAACTATAGCAAAACTACTATTTACTGTTTGCTATTTTTATTACTACTTTTACTTTTGCTATTTACCATAGCAAAAGTACTTCCCTGTTTGAGTCAAATTCACCAACAGCTACTGCTGGAAATGGCTTTTCAAAACAGAGGGCATTTCTGGCTTCACCACACTGGCACAAGACTTGTGAATATTTCCTTGTTTAATTCATTTGCCCAATAATTATGGTAACTGTCCATATTGTAGCACTTCTCTCTCAAACTCTGCCCTTAGAGCAGGGAAGTACTATACACCATATGCTAAATAGTTATTTTTCCTTGAAGTTTTTAATACAGTTTGGAATGTTTTTGCTAAAAAAGACTGACACAGCCCTTCCTGATAAAATCATCTACTTGGTCTGATGCCGTCACACCCAGCCAGGGACATAACACACACATTGATGGTGGAGCACAGAAGGGTCTGGTTTATGGCTAGTGAAGAGCAGCAATATGCCAGCTTTTCTCAAAGACACTTATCTGCAAGTGACCATTTGCTTAGAGGTTAGGACACTCTTTTTAAGAGTGACAAAAATAAACTCTTGCCCACTTTTTGATTCACAGTAGATTTCTCAGAAATTCATGGGTCAACAGAATAAGAACATCCTTCTGAAAAACAATGGAAATATATTTGTTCCAGACCCTTCTTAGGTATATACAACACAGAGTAGCTACCACAGGGAGCATAATAGTGCTTTTTCTCACATTACTAATCATATCCTCATCACTGTCCTGGGAGGAAGTCCCTTCAGCAGGAAATAATTGAGCATGACTTTGCACACCCAAGGTTAGAGTTCCCACTAAGCATCCATTGAATGGAAATCACAGAATCACAGAGTAAACTAGGTTGTAAAAGATCTTTGAGATCATCAGTCCAACCTATGACCTAACACCACCTTATCAACTAGACCATGTCACTAAGTGCTATATCCAGTCTTATACACCTTCAGGAACTGTGACTCCACCACCTCCCTCAGCAGTCCATTCCAATGCCCAGTCACTCTTTCTGTGATGTCACTCACTTCCTCCTAATACCCAAGCTAAACTTCCCCAGGTGCAGCTTAGGCTGTGTCTTCTTCTCCTGTCATTGGCTGCCTGGGAGATGAGTCCAACCCCCACCTGCCTACTAAAGGTCTCCTGTTTACCATGTCCCACAAAAGGGGACATACTTTTTTTCATCCTCTTTAGGATCTAGCCCTCCAATATTTGAAAGGAGAGAGGGAGGAGAAGTAGCTGAATCCTGCTACTAGCATTTATTAGTTAATTTCAGAATAAATACACTTTTATTCAGGAGCATGTTCTTTATCAGGCCCATGAAAAACAAAACAAAAAAACCACTACTGTGGTCTTCAGTGAGGCGGACAGTTCACATGCATCTCAGTCCTCAGGGAAACAGGACATGCACTGTTTTCTTCCTTTCTTCCAGTTAATGCTGGGTGCAAATTCAGCAACATGGAAAAGGAAGGTGCCACATATGGCTCACCTTGCAAAATGAAAGTAATAATCCTGCTACACTTTCTTACAGAAGGTGTCTTGGACTGACAAAGCATTAATGTCTAAATGGAGCATTTACTGCAGGAGCAACGAGTCATTCATGCAGAGGGGAAGCGGATTCTTTTAGACAATACCATACTAACTACTGTCTCTTAAAGGAAAACCTGCAAGTTCACTGTCTATATTGCTATTATTGGACCAAATTTCCATATTTATGTCCACAGCAGCTCAAGGAACCATTGTGTTGATTTTGTTTTGTATCCTGAACAGGGAACAGCTGAGAAGAAAGTTTTATCTTCTTTTAATCTTACTGTCACATAATTGGTGTGTTTGATAGGAATAAAGAAAGTCTTGTAAAGTACATCATATGCTCATTTTCTTAACATCCCACCTCATCAATAAGCATGAGAATTGTATATAACTGATCCTCATTCCCCCATTTCTTTTTCACACCTCACTAGTGACTAAAGTCTTTTAAACTCTTCCTCTTATATAAAATCGTCAGCAATTTCATAGGTGCTCAGGGATTTCTTATTAAACAGTCAGTATTTTCATCAAGTTGTAGTTTCTTCATGGTTTTTTTCTTCCTCTATTTTCAATTTTTTGTTTGGTTTGATTTGGTTTGTAGTTTGTCTTAGAAATATGATTCACCTCTGTCACTCCAAAACAAACTGGTGGTTGCACTGTTCAATGATGCAAAAAGAAAGGATTTCCACATCAAGGGAAATACCATTTCCACTGTAGTGAAACTGCACATCTAATCCACTGTTGGTTGACAATTATGCCCTAAGCTCTGACCAGCCTGTGAGTGGGCATTGTGCCATTCAAACAGTAGGGCAAAATAGAAGGCAGCCAAAAATCTGGCTTAAACATATTTCTTGAGGGAACAATCCCAGCTAGGAATATTCCTATTTGTCTGAACTCAACTTATTCATGCACATGCTGATGTACCATTAAAGATGACATGGGAGGTGACTCTTAAACCAAAAGGTCATA
This sequence comes from Cyanistes caeruleus, assembly GCF_971803275.1. Taxonomy (NCBI): domain Eukaryota; kingdom Metazoa; phylum Chordata; class Aves; order Passeriformes; family Paridae; genus Cyanistes; species Cyanistes caeruleus. Next base: position 94,231,670 of record NC_141701.1, read on the forward strand.
AGAGACAGAGAGAGAGGAGAGATGTCTTCTTGTGGATGCGTAGAAGAAACCTGAGGTACAATTTGAAAGACAAATTCTCTGAAGAAATTTCCTACCTTGTTTCCCATGGAAGGCAAGGTGGAGGTTAACTCCTAAAGGGATGCACTCCCTGGTGCTGCCTGGAGATTCACCCAGCCATTTTTTCTGGATGACAGAAAAGACAGACAGGCATACCTAGAATTAGGGGAAGAAAAACACGTGAAATTTCAGAGGCTGTTGGGAATGATGTGCTTACACATACGGTGCTTCTATTGCCCCAGTCCAAAGAAAAAATGGGAAAATGGGGGTGAAAACTCATGAAACATTAATGTCTATTTAAAACTCCAATTCTGTGCTAACTAAAAAAAGGACATACCAACTGCTGTTGCAGCTATTATTATTTAGAGGAGTAAAAAATTGCAGCTCTTCCATGGGCTGGTTGACATAGTGATAGGAGAAAAAAAAACAAAATTGGAGTTTGAACCAGAGATACAATTGCCTGAGCATTTCGTTTTGCTTGGCTCTTTTGGTTTTGAGGGTCCAAACTCCTGTCTTAAAAACAGTAATTCCACCCAGGAGTGAAGAATTCTAAGACAGTACTCCAGGACTTTTATGAGGTGGAGACCTCTTGCTACCTCAAAGCAAGAACTTTCCTTCTTTTCATTTTGTGTTGCAATGGAGAAATTTTCACACTGTACAGACAGTAATACAGAGTTCCATATTTCCTCTCCTAACATGCCACAGCTCTGTCAAGTAATACCTCTGCTGCCTTACTTCTCAAATAGAAGATACTCTGCTACCTTGTGATATTCAGTCAAAGGCTGAGAGTGGTGTTGGACTGTGCTGCCTTGCAGTGACATATTGTGGTCCAGACTACAAAACTGATGTCAAACTGAAAGTACCTAACTGTGAAATGGCATTTACAACACAAAAGTGTGGAACTACTACCTTAACTTTATGTTTTTCTAAATAAACTTGATTTATTCTTCATCTCATTCCTTTTACTCTCCTCCTCTTCACTTTTCTTACCAGTAAATTATTTGTTAGGCTGGTTGTTCCAAGTTCTCTTGATATTAGATTTTTTTCTTATTTTCTGGGTAATTAAATGTACTTACTCTGACCAAAGACAAATATTTTCTTATCCAGAGAAGTATTCTGATGTAAAGGAAGTGACTTCATATAGCAACTTTTCCTTCGGGAGACATGCTTGAGTCTGTCCCCAAGGAGAGCAACCTGTTTCCAACAGGAAACAGAAGGCCCTAGAGTAGATTGACTAGGCAAATTTCCATTTATTACCATTTAGCTGATTGATACAAGCAGCATCTTCAGCTGCTGTGAATTATACATAGGCTCAGACCTTTACCAAAAAGACGCGTATGACTGATCAAAAGACTGTGGTCACCTGATGATTTTCATCAGTATTATGAGAGAAAATATTGCATAGCAGCTGCCTGCAACTGTTTATGTGTTTCTCTGATATACTTTCATAGCAGTTACTGCATATGGTTGCTCTATTAATCTTTCTATATGAACAGTTCCTTTGTTTAATTAAATTGGACCCAATGAGGCAGTGCATGGTCCTCTGATAAGCTCATTCATCTTTATTTGATTCTTTGCTGACACATTAGTTGCCCTGTGACACAGGTTAAGTCATTGAGTGGCCATTACCTTCTCGTTTACTCTCTCATGTTACTCCTAACCACCTTCCTGAAGTCAAATCCAGATGATTTGTGCCAATTTCATGGGGGCACAAACTGGAACATCCGATAACTTTCTACATGGCTGACTTTATACAATCTTGCTTGCACATCTCAAGCTGCTATGTCTGTCAAAACACAATTTTTTCCCCTCCTCCTTATGGGCTTTGATAGAGCTATGAGTACTGGAGGTCTCAATTATAAAATGTCATGACACTGCCGCACAATTTTTTACAGTAATTTCACAGTGTCACTTTGTGATTATTTCAGGATAGCTTTGAACCATGACTGAAATGAATTGTGGCCCTTAGTGTATTGGGTGATACAAATTGTGAGCTGGTGTGACAGAGAGGCAAGCATTGTTAGGAATAAACTCCATGTGAAGAAAGGGAAGCATGTATTTTTTTTTTCAGAAATGATAGCAAAAAACCAAGCAACAAAAGGGAGGCAGGGAAAGGAAGAGGAAGAAAGAATTAAACATTTGTGACAAAGAAAGCATCAGCTGTACACCTTTAATTCAAACAATGTCTTAGCTCTTACCGACACTTTTCCAGGCTCATACAGCTGAAGCCCAGCCTGGAAATCTGCAATAAACTTCATCAAACTCTGTCACAAGGCAGAGAAAAGTGTTCCATGTGCTTCACTAAAAAAAACCCCATATCCAGCTCCTTTAAACTGTCAGGATTTTAAAAATATGTAGTGAAGAGTCAGATAAACACCTTACCAGGCAAATGTTGGTCTTGGCTGACACTCCTGTCATTTTATAATACTGCTTCAAGTAGCTTTAAAGCACAGTTGTTCATACAAAATGAGTGAACAGGGAGATCTTGGCAGGTATCTGTCTCCAGCACCTCCCTGGCTGAAATAGTGAAGGCTATTCTATAATGAGAGATGCTTCCCAGAGACCCAGACTTGTAAGGAGATGGAAAAGAGAAGAGGCTTGCCCTTCTTCTACTCTGTGAGTAACTGCAGTGCAGTTCAGCAGAATGTGTAAATAAATATTGAACCTAGTCCTCTGCAAACTTGGTGTCCTCAAAATCTGTGGGAAAGAAACAAATCAACATCCCTACACTAAAAGAGGGATTTTCCTTTTTTATTTTCCTTTTAAAGAAGTGTTTTCAGCATGGTTCTGAAGGAGTCAAAGGTTTAGAAAAGGAAAGCAAGGAATGGAAAGTGGAAAGGAAGAGAAAAGATGCTCCCTGAAACCCTTCTAGACCTCTGAAATTTAAATTAGATTGGATTTGTGCAGCAACCCAGAGGAAGCTGCAGACCATTTTCTTAAAAGTGACAAAATGCAGCAAATGCTGTCAAAGCAAATTTTTATTTACAGTTGAAGTCACATTTCAGCTAAAACACAGAAAAAACATGTAGTTATTTTATTGATTGACATGTCTTTGAAATCTTTGGTGGAAGCTTTATATTTTACATGAACTTTTACTACTTATCTAATGTAAAGTTTATAATGTCCTGTGACAAGCTGGAAATACTAACACTCATTTTACCTCAAAATTCAATAGCAATTCAGCCATTTTTGCAGAAAGAATGGCAAAATCTAGTAAGAAAAATCCCATCAAAATAACTTGATATTCATTTTGATTTATTTTGATGTATGAAATAATTTAGAGGGCCCACGTATGTGTTTTATCTCCTGTCTTCTAAAGCCTAGAGTACAGTCTGCTTAAGTAGCTCTCTATAAGGGAACTTGAGGGGTGATCTTGTATCTGGTCTGGGTTTGAGCCAGTTCAATCAACTGGTGACAGTATGGATTTGCTACTGTTTTACTTTGTTAGCTTCATTACTAAGGAGTACATTTTTTAATGAAAAAAAATAAACTTTATTTTGTGGACGGGTTTGTTTTCTATTTTTTTCCCAGCTCTTTTACTTTCTCTCTTTCTTTCATAGAAACATAGAATGACTTAGGTTGGAAAGGACCTTTCTCACTCTTTTTTTCCCCAGTTTTGAAGTCTACCTAGCACTGATGAATCTCCATAACATTTTTTTGTTTGTTTATGTCAGGATTTTCTTGCTCCTTGTTTTTATGCAGTGAGAAGCTTTACACCAAGTAAAACAAAAACAAAACAAAAATTGATCGTATAAATGACAGGCAACACAAGGCACAAGGTTGACAGCAAATGTTAAATGGCATTAAAGAAAAGCTTTTATCTCTTCTCACCTCCCATAGTGCATGTTTGATGTAAAGTACAACACACTTGTTGCCAGCAAAAATGGCCATCTCATTTAGACTGTATTGCTGTGTACTTTCACTCAGCACCTATAACATTACTTTATATTGCAGGTTCAAGCATTTTTATGTTACATAGAACAAGGATAACCTTCTTGCATCTGAAACTCCTGCACAATCTTACAAGAAAACTCAATTAATCAATTAGAATTCTTTACTCAAATTACAGGGGAATTACGTGCCTCGGTCGCTGAGAAGCGTTGGAACTTGCAGTGCATTACAGCAATTAAGAATACTTAATTTCCAAATGGCACAAGTGAACAAAGTGTGAGTCATGGTGAACGTTTACTCCTTAAAAGCCATCAGTGCTAATGGTTTTGTAACCTTTGTAAATTTAATATGGGCTTCATTTATACAGCAGTGAAACCCACGTCAGGATGGTGTAATATTACTGCTCATATGCACTGAGCTTTATGCAGCCACACACTTAATTGCATAAATAATAAAGATAGGTTTTGGGGCAGGCATCTGCTTACACTAGTTTTGTGAGCAGATATGATCACGTTATGCTATCACACTCTAAGAAGTGCACTTAAGGCAATCAATAAGTAATGATTCATAACATTTTTTTTTTTCTCACTGAAGTTTTGAGAAATAAAGATTAGGCCAAGAAAGCAGAATATTTTTAGTGCATTTTTGGAAGGATATCTTGACTGTGTCTGTGTATCTGAACAGCCCTTTTAGAGTTTGTCTCTCCAAGGAGCAGTTCTTCCTCACTTTTTTTTGGAGAAAATATTGAGATCATAAACCCAAGAAGCATATAGATTTATTTTCTTTTGCAGACTTCAGCGGGAGCATCCATAGGCAAATCCAAGGGGCCAACAAAGAGATAACCTGTAGTGCAGTGGTAGGATATGGGCACCCAGAATATTTTTTAAACTGGGATTTTAGGACTGAAAAGAGATCCTGCATTCCTCTCTAAACAGAGTAAGCCCTTCAGTCAGCAAGATTATGAACACACAGATTCAGTGGCATCAGGTGATTCCTAGCAAGATTTTGTCCCTACAACTTGCTGCTTTTACAAACAGCCTGCTTTTGTCCCAGCCCACTTGAATTGTGGGTGTGATCTGTTGGATTTTGTTCAGTTTTCTTCCTTTCCTTTTTGCTGCATTTAGAACATTCAATTGACTAGTGCTGCTCTGAGAAGTGGTGACATAATGTGAAAAAGCCTGTAGTGATGGTCAGTGCTGCAGATTCAGCTGAAAGCTGGGGATAAATAACAGTGGCAAAATGTATATAGAAGGCAAATTGCATGCAGAAGAGTTACAGATCCACTCTCAGCACTGAGACTTTCCAAGATTTTAGTTTCTGAAGCTGCTTCCTAGCTTTATTTGATTTTTTAGCCTAGTTATGTCCTTTCCTCTTCTTCCCTCTCCCAGAAGAGGCAATGTTCTAGTTTATTGTTTTTCCACAGGAAAGCTTTTGTTTCTTCCATGAAAATTCAAATCTAGGAAAGAATCACTAATTTCAGTGATGTTAGACAAGTTTTAAAACTAAGCTGAGGTTCAAAATCATACCCTTTTTAAAACCACAGTGAAAATTTTTCAGCCTCTCCAAAGAGCAGCCATAGTCAATGAGGTGAGGTGAGAAATATCCCTCAAGGTGCTTTTTCAGCTGATACACAAATAAAACAAAATGAAATTGTCAACAGCAATCCTCAGAAAATTAGAATATTTATTATGCATTTTTTAAAAATAAGCAACCAATCATCATTAAATGTGTTGGTGTTCATTACAATTAAATTAGTCTTAGTTAATTCATTAAATATTAATATGGAATTCAAATTCAATTCCATAGAAATTATAATCTGGCAATTAATTAACATATTAAAATTGAGAAACATTACCTGTCCCTTCCAGGCAAAAAATCGTTTTTAATGAAAAGTCTTTCAGGGAAGGAATAAAGGGGTTTGTTTGGATTTATTTCACTGATGAGAGAATAAAAAGAATTCTACAAATTGTCAGGATATTTCCTTTATTTCTCTGCTTGAAAGATGTTTCGAGATATTTTTCCATGAAATATTTTTAGATCAAGATGAGAATTGTTTTTAAAAATGTAACTGAAATATATGTGGTAGATATCTGGTATTTTTGGGAAAAACCCCAACAATATATCATCAACATAATTTATATTCAAGGCTTCATTCTAAAAAAAGATGGAAATGGTAAAATTTCTGAATTGTTTTCACCATCCTCTGTATTTTAAAAGATAAAAATTTCTGTCACCAAGAATTTAACATAACTACGTTATAATCATACTTTTCACTAACTCCTGTTTTCCTCTCAAATTTGATTTTCATAGTATTTCCTCAATTCCTTAGAAAATGATATGTCAGTTGCATAGTGCTCATGCACTGAAACATATCTGTGCATGAATTAGTATAAAAACAAATTACAAACAGTGGACTGTAGCAATCCAGTCTGATGTCCTGTGTGTCACGACTCACACAGCAGTCAACATCAAGTGTGGGAATACCTGGTGCTTTTTAACCTCTGTCACAGGTACATGGAAGAGCTTGTTCTATGAATAGCCTGATGGCTGGCATGACCTACTGACAGCGTTTGTTGCTTTTTTGAGAGGAACTGTTGTATGCCACTGACTTAAAAACTTTAGTGGTAATAATACACATAAACCACTGTGAAGTTTGGGAAAGGTTCCCATGGACCTGGGGGGGAGCATGGCCAAGAGAGCTGACCCAAACATAAACTGAGGGGAGTTGACTGGGCGGGGCTGATAACTGCTGGGAGATATGCTGGGCATCAGCAGCTGGCAGTGAAGCAGTTGTATCACTTGTATATTTTGGTTTTTATTCCTTCTCCATCTTCTCCATCTTCTCCATTTTCTCCATTTTCTCCATTTTCTCCATTTTCTCCATTTTCTCCTTCTCCTTCTCCTTCTCCTTCTCCTTCTCCTTCTCCTTCTTTCTTTTCCTTCCTTCTTTTCCTCCTTCTTCCTTCTTCTTCCTCCTTCTTCCTCCTTCTTCTAACTGTTCTTATCTCAATCTATGGGTTCTACCTGTTCTCTGATTCTCCCAGCCATCCCACCAGAGGGGAGCATCTGACTGAGCAGCTGTGTGGTACTTGATGGCTGAGGGCTATCTCAGATATTTTTAGAGGATGGTCATTTCTGGTTGCAAATCAAATCAGCAAATTTTGATGAATGCAATCAAGTGCTATTCTTTATTATTTATATTCTTTATGTTATAGGAAAATGTCATAGCGAAAACATCTTTGAAATCATACTAGAGAATGCTGAAGAACACATTTACCCTATATGTGAAAACATAGCTATATTTTACATGTTGATATAAAATGAGGAAAATAGGCTACTGAGTTGAAAAAAAACCCTTTTTTTTTCCTTTGGGAAAATTATGAGGAAGAAAACAGGAGTAGGATACTGGTCATATCATTCTAACTCATTTGAAAACTCAGTAAGATATTTGCCACTTTTATGAACTGTGGGACTATGGTCTAAAGGTATTATCTGCAAGATCTAGTAATTTGCCTATTCTTTATGTTCTAGTACAGTTCTCCACATTTTTTTCTCATACTTTAATCTCAAAAACTTTGGTGCAATTTGAGTGCCCAGTTTAGATGGATGGCATTAATTGAAAGATGATCATAGTATCTAGTAAGTGCCTGGTTACCCATTGGACATCAATATTTTTCTTTAAAAAGTATTGACATACCATTAATTGTGATTGTAATTCTTGTGTCATGCCCTTACAAGTAATATATTTGTATTCCAAAAGCCAGATATTTTCTTAAATTGTTTGTGTGGAAAATATTGAGCGCTCTAGAGAAAGAACTAGATTACCCCTCTGTAAAATCTGCTATAAGTTCTTTATATAAAATGGAGCTGTTTAAGAAATATCACTAGATTTGGAGTCTGATCTATCTTTTAGTGCAAGTAGGGAAGAAAGTGGAAAGTCAAACCCCAAATTTTTATCCACATTTGATGTTTTCAACATTTGTACTTACTGAAACCACTAATCAGAGTTGATTGTCCTTGACTTAAAAATGCTTAGCTAATATCCATTCAGAACTCAGCTGTGAAAGGGTGGCTCAGACTGGTATTAAAGTACAAAGGAGGGTTGACAAAGAGCCACATTTCCTCTCCTGAGGTTGTTCTGTGTATTTTCATTTCCATCAAACTTGTAACAATTGAGACAGAAAATCTAGTTACGCTATCAGCGTTAGCCTGACCTCCACTAAGTAATCCATGTGGTTTCCATATGGTGGCAAGCTTACCCTGCAGAAAGCAAATGGGTGCAGTGGCAGTGCACATGCTGTGCCTCAAAAGTCACCCTTAAACAAGGTTCCTGCCAGTTGCCACTGAGATGATCCGCTGCCACGGCCAACTGAAGATCCTGATTTAAAGTACCCTTGCAGCCACAGTCCAAAGACTAAGAAATGCAGCTTAGATGCTTAGATAGCTCCTGACTGATAAATAAAGCTGTCTTTTAGAAAAACAAATTATTCTTAGCCTTGGGATTAGGTTTATAATAAAAGAAGCATGTGTTAAAGGCACAGACCTTACAGTAGAGGAAAAAAAAAAAGCAAGTTTGAACAAAGGATATGGTTTTTCTACTTTTGCTTAGAGGAGGCATAAAAAAAATTTAAAAACTAATATAATTGTGTACATAACAATAAGAGAATCTTGTGCAAATGAGTTGTGCTTCAGAACTATATCCACACTGCTTACTGTATTTCACTTCAGCTTGTTTAAAAGAGATGCCAGTGATAGGTGATGGGTTGGCATGCATACCATACGCTGAGATATGGTGGAGCAAAATCCAGGGAGCACTGCCCAAGCATGCAGTTCCTTTTTTCCACTACAAGCAGCCCATTATATGCAGAATCTCTCTAAATTCCACTGTATAGACAAGGAAAACTTTGAAATGACACAGATAGAAAACTTATTTGCATTTAATTTGTTATCTCTATTTGTCATGAAATTCTAATAAATACAGATAACATTTCTCATTTCAAACTAATTATGCTAAAACACTCGCACACTTTTAGAAAATCAAGTTCACCTTTTGCCAATAGCAGTCACAGATAGACTGCCTCTAACTTGTGACTAAATCTTGAAAAGTGTTTTGACAACACAGAGTGTCACTAATTGTCCTGTAAAGAGAACATGGGGACTGTGCCAACAATCCCTTGTTTTCCACTTCACTAGTATCTTGTGTCGCACTCGTTCATTATCTACACAGTAGCTGAAACAATAGCAGCTTTTCTAGGCAATTGCATCATTGCAGGTCTACAAGGAAACTGAAAGTTGTCACTTTATTAAAAGAATCTTCATAGGTCTTGGCTCAAAAGATTTTCTATTTTGATGAACTTAATTTCTGTTTCTGTGAAAAGGACATGACCTAACTAGAACAGTGCACCAAACATGCAAGAATTCCATGAAGTACCACACGGTGCTTGCGTTTAGGGTTTTTTTGGGGGTTTTTTTGTGACCAGTAACAGTTTCTCTGTTATAGAAAAAGACCCATTACAAGTAAATGTATAATAAAATATTGTTTTGTTACTGTTTGTGTAACAGAGGAATGTTCCATCACAGAATTTCAAGGAAGATGATTCAACTGTCTAAGATAAACATTTGAGATTTTACCAAAGTATTCAGTTCTATGATTGTTATTCTTTTACAGAAGAGACAGAATTTACAAATGTGAATGAACATATTGGCAGCCTGCCACTGTGGTACAATAACACAGTGTAACTGCTGCAGCTCCCTCATCTCTTAGCAGGAAATCAGTGTTTGTTATGTGGTAGATGGCATTTAAATGCGCTCAGGTGGTTCATAGGGTATCAGCTGAAATAAATATACAATCACAAATTGGAAAAAGCCTTTAAAACATTAGACTTCCTAAAGGAAGAAAAATTAAGTCAGCATATATTTATCAAGATAAGCATAGTGAGAAAAGTGCACTTTACCTTGTAGGCATCAATAAGTGAATTAAATTATTCTCTTGCAGTTTTATTCCCATTTATTTCTGAAATCTTAACTTCAGTAAGCATGCAGTAAGGCCTTTTAAGGATTAGATGCATTTGATCTGGCTCTATTTTGTATTTTGAAAGTGGCTCATCCTGCAGTGTGTCACTGGGTGAGAGAAAGCAGCATCCTTAGAAGCAGACTACATAGCAATTGCAGAGCAACATGTGGCTGTAAAGAAAGGCTCAGGAGTAGTAACAAGAGCAGGAATAGTCTCTAATTATGATTTTTTAAGCAGAAATAAGTTTTGTGGTGACTTTCAGCTGGCACAGGCAGAAGTCCTGACAACAGGAGGGTTTCCTTCTCTGCACCCAATACTGCATTGGGCTGCTTCCCACTGTCTCTTTTTCCATGAGTAAAATCTGTGTTGCAGTTTAGGGAACTGAATTGAGAAACTGAAAAACATTAAAATCTGTTGCCTTTTTTTTTTTGAGATCATTTCCACCCAACTCACTTTTGGTGTGTGGTAATATGAGTTTCAACTAGCAAAATGCAGGGCTCCTTGAGATAGCTAGTAAATAACTAGAAAGTTTCAATGAGAGGGACTAAGCCTCTGGCTGGTATTACCAATTTATGTTTAATACCAGTTTAACAAATAAAGAGTGCCTCCTCTCCTGCTTGTCATACCCAGCTTGTTAAACTTCTCCCATAGCTCTCTCACAGCTTTCCATTCAAGTTCAGGACTGGAATTACAGTACTTTAAAATGTGTGCAAATAGCTCTCATGCTTTACCAACCTCCCCTCTTTCTGCTCGAGCCTGAGGCTGGAGCAAGTAATGAGTTGAGGTGCTTGCAGCTGCTAACATTGAGGTTGTGGAGTCCCATCTGCTTTGTTGTTGCTGGCTGAAAATACCTTATTGTTATAATCTTCTCTTAACAGTCAGACATCAAAGTTGCCAACTACTCATTTAGGGATAGAAAGAAGAGGCAAGAAGCACTAGAGTGTTACCTTTGTGCACACTAGTATCCAATTTATGATTTCTCATCACTGCTTGAACTGTGGACTGTGTATGTGCAAAAAAAGGCAATTAAACAGCACAGCTCCTGACGTGTCCTGTAAGAATTTGCAAACTAGTAACAGAACTGTGTGCTGGGACAGACAGGAAAGTATAACTCCAAAAACTTCCTGGTATTCTACTGCCTCCAAAGACGTAGGATAAAGCCTTTTCCAGAGAAAGATCTGTCATAGCTCTGCAGCTTTGTTTTGGTTGAAAAAATAGTAAAGCAAGTATTTCCTTCATCATTGCCTTGGAAAAACTATTCCTAGTAAAGTAAAAAAAAAAAAAATAAATAAAGCTGTCTTTTTTATTATACCATGGGCATTTAGATGACTGCCATAGCCTTAAGATATTAAATTAACATGCTTTGTGGAAGCCTAGGCAATTCAAAAGTCATGATGGAGTATGACTTACAAGAAAACAAAGCAGTCTTGCCCTAAATGACTAAATATCTCTATTTCAGAATTGATGTAACCCCTGCACTTTGGCTAGGGAATACTGCAGATGCTGAAATAATGGTTCACCATTATTCCTTTGTTTCATGTCAGAAAGCAAAAGTGTAGCAAAGAAAAAATTGACCTGTTCATGTGTTTTTAGAACAGCTATGTCCAGTGAAATAAAAGTGAAAGACTATTTTCATAGCTTCTCATATTTCTTGCCAAGTGAGAACAAGCACTTTACATTTAAATTTTAGGAAGGATATAAGGCACAGTTAAGTATAACTATAACACTTTTCAGAGAGGGTTATTTTTTTCATCTATGTTGGTTCTCTTCATCTACTCTGTCTGGGAGCACAGTAATCAAGGTGAGACTATTCGAGGAAAAGCTTGGAGAACATGACGGCAGCTATAATAGAAACATGGATCCTCTCTCCTGCATAGTGGAGCTGTAAAACTGCTTGGAAAAGTATGTTTGGAAAAACAGAAAGGGAAATGGAAAGATTTCCAGAAAGTGGATACCAGATGAACTTACTTGCTTTCTAGAAGCAGACACACAAAAATCCCAAATTAAATCCTACATATTTGTCTTTTCTAGGAATTTTAATTAAAGAGGCCTAGAAGAACAGAGAGGAAGAAAATGGTCTCATCTCTGATCTTCCAGATCCAATGAGAAACTCCCTCTGCATCACATGGAGGTACACTGGCACCATTAATCTTCTCATTACCAAATTAATCTTCTTGTTGGTCTTCAGTGACAAATTCTCTGACTGCTGGAGTTCTTCTGCACTTGTGTTTGAAATAAGACTCTTCTCTTTCCCTCCTAATTTTTAAAAAGGTCTCAGCATTCACATAGACTGTAAGCATCTATCTTGTCTTTTATTTTCATTGCAATAGAGAAATCCATATAAGAAAATTCAGGTGAAGCAGAGGACGTTTTGATATTAGTGATTGCTCCTGTCAAATAGATTTTCTTGGGATTACAGAGTAAAATATAGCAGGAAGTATGTGTTTAGTACTGGTGAAAAGTATTTAATAGCATACAATTTTTAAAATTTAAAAAGATTTATTATGTAAACTGTATACTCGAAGATGTCCCTGCTTATTGTTAGCGGGCTGGACTAAGAGACCTTTTAAAGCCCCTTCCTACCCAAACTATTCTGTGATTGTATATAAAGTTTTGTTTCATATTTCTAATCAACACATACTCTTAGACATCTCCTCAAATTAAAAAGGGCTTTCCCTTTGAAGAGTAAAAAAAGGTTATTATAAGGAAGTAGTATTCATTCCTAGAATCAAAGAGGTATCAAAATATTTTACTCAAAAATAACAGAAAAACCCCTAAACTATTTGTAATGACAACTTGCTACTTGGTTTATCAGTGTAATTTTATTTTGTTTCTGTAAAGAAAAAAGAAATAATTCCTGTTTCACTTGTCATGATATTTTAGTTATTTTTTGAATGAAAAAGCAAATATCCTTTTCCTGGGAAAGCTGAGAAGCTTAACTTTTTGAGTTGTCATATTGCAGTAGTGCAAGGTCTTTGAAGTGATATTTCTTGCTGTAGGAATTCACAGTTTTATTGAATAAGTCTCAAAAGACTTATAAGTACCTGACTTCTTCTTGTCTATTTGTACAACAGCTGAAATTCTTCATTAGGTATCAAAAGCATATAAAAATATTAATTCAGTATATGAGCTGCATTTATAAATAGTTTGTTTGATTATGTTCTTAAATTACAACATTGCTGGCCAGTGTAAGTTTCTGTTGGAAGATTTCTGGGTTTAGTACACCATTCCTGAATAATGTTATCATGTTGTACTGGACAGTATTAACAGAAATCATGTCTCCTTTTCTACAGGAAATGGTCTAAAAATTTACAGACCATCCTGTTTTAACAGAGGACTTAAAAAACACTGGAAAGATGCAGTTCTGGTAAAAATTAAAACCATACTATCTTTACACATATCTTGAAAAATGTTGAAACATGCACTTTTTAGCTGCTTTTTACTACTCCTAGGTAGTATGATTGCTTCTGAGTGTATTGTTTCATATACTCTCCCAAGTGGTTCTGCACTGAAGCACCGTGTTCCCTAGACTTCAATGTCTTGTATGTCAATAAAAGCAAAGGGAAGGAATTCTTCTCACATTGGTTTGGCTGGGAAACTGAGAAGTCAACTTTGTGGAAGGGAGAGCAGAAAAAAACCAAGATATAAATGGCTACTTCTTTCTACCCTATTTTTAATTAGGTACCTGCTCTTCTGGAGAGGTGTGGAACAATTGGTCCTGGATTGAGATCTGAGAATTTTAAGGTAAACTCTGGTCTGTACTGACTGTCTTAAGAAAGGTAGTCTGCTTGGTATTCTGCTGTGAGTGAATTTATTGAATTTTGTGTTTGAGTGAAAGTTCTCTCAGTAATACTGGGTTCCTTCATTGGTACTAGCCCCTGAAAAGTGCTGAATGGAAAACAAATTTCCTTCATGGATGGGAAAAAAGAAAAAAAGCAAAAAAAAAAAAGCAATAAAGAAGTCAGAAATATTTCTTACAGGACAGTTTTGGGAAGGATAAAAATGGCATTTGGCTGGCTGGTTTTCCATCAGTGGATAGGCTGTCTACTTCTTCAGCTTCCCAGGACACTCACCCTGCCAGACACCTCTCAGACAGGCAGACCAAGAATCAGTTTGACTGTGTGAAGGAGTGGGGATCATATTTCTTGTGGATGAGTATCTGCTCATTTCAGTGGATGGGTATCTGCTATGGCTTTCAACTCCCACCATAAGGAGACCCAGAGTCAGGATTCACAGCGTTCGTGGGGAAAAAAAAAAGCATACAAATTGAGAAATAAGGCTTAAATGTTGCTTGTAACCAAATCTAAAAAATATTTCTCCCAGATTTCCAGCTAAGACTCCCTGAATAATTAAAAAGCCCACTGTAGATGTTTTTGTAGAATAGTAAGTATCAGAGGCCAATATATTGAGAACTTTTTCGTTTTAGAATGGTTCTATGATGAGGGTGATGCTATAACTATAAATAGTCAGGTAAGCCAGACATGCCCAATCATTTTATTATCTAAAAGTAAATGCAGAGTTCTATTCTGTTAACATGAGTTTTCTCAAGGGGAGCTGTATTATTTAGAGCAGAAAAGAAAGTAATAGAATTCTTTAAGTGATAGGGGAAAAACGCTATTGAACGTACGTAACAGCAAAAAAAGTCATTCTCATAGGTCTATTAGAGTACATTCAGACTCTTAGAAAATCACAACTATTGACAGACTTAGAAGACAAAAGATCTGTATAGAAAAAAATCCTTTTCTAATTATTGGATAGTTTGCAATTAGAGAAAAGTAAAATCAAGTTATTCATTGATAGGTAGGGACCAAATATAGAATGAGATGTGCTACAAATATTGTTCTACTGATTTCAGAAACTATAAAATGGGAGTTTTGTTGATGACATGCAGTTATACTTAGAACCAATTCTTGTTTGAAGAAGATTTTGTCATGCAGAAAAGCAGTTGTTTTGTCTCGATTTTATAGCATGAAGGAAGGAAGGTGTATTGCCATAGTATTTGAAGTGATATAAAGAAATGATCTAATTAAAGTAATTTCTCTACTGCTACCTTTTATATTACATTATAGATACAAAGTTTGGCCATTAGGCAGTTTCCATATCAAGCAGACATTGCAATTTTCAATCACAGCAAACACTTATAATATTCCTTAAAATGTAGCTCTGTTAAAATAATGCTATTTATGTTCAAATGTAAACCTCTGCCACTAATTCTATATCATGAATTATACCTGAAAAATACAGGTATATCCCTCTATAGAAAAATTCAGGAATACACAAACTGTGGGATGTGTTTTTAGCTTCTGGAGAGCTACTCTCACTTGAAGAGACCCACATCAGATGGCAGCAGGTGTGGGTTTGGCCCTGTGTTCAAGAACAATTCCTAGACACCAAACAGTACTCCAAACACCAAACAGGTAGTCCTTGGGGGTTTAACGAGTCACTTGGATCTTTGGACTGAAAGATGCAACAAAAGTTTTCTTGGTGCTTATCTGTATCTTGGACCTTCTTCTAACCCTTGAAGCAATGACCCACACGTTAGGCTCATGCAGCTTTAGTGAATCCAAAGTGGTTTACAGTGGTGTTAATACCGATTTGTCTTTAACTTGCATTGTTTTGGAGTGGGATGAGAAGATTATCCATCAGAAAATGTTACTTGATGGTTTTCTGCATTCTGAAGGCAGTCTGTGCAGTGTGGAGTCCAGGGAAACCAGCTTGTCTCCTGCCCAGGCATAACGTCCTTCAGCAAGTGAGATTGAGCCATATATTCAAACAAACACAAGCCAGCACTTCACTTAATGTGTTTGCTAGATTTCTCCCCCTTTAGCCAGTGCTACTGTAGTCTTTAAACAGTGTGACAGAAGTACACTTCCACTTCAGTTAATGGATTTATCAAATACCTTATTTCATGCTTTCTGCTTTTGATTTATGAATTTTGATCCCAGAGACAAGGACCCCGTGAGTATTGATTGCGGAAAATGTCAGACTAACAGAAGTTAATTTCACTTGTACATGTGGAAGTCTGTGATTCTCTGACAGCGCTGTCTGTGGAGAGCGGGCTGTCACCCAGCCCAAGCGACACCACACCATCACAACAGCCAGCCCCTCCACCCTGTGCACCAGGATGAAAGCAGATATGGGACTGGCAAAGGGGTCAGAGGAAGGAATGCCTGGAGTCAGGGCAGGAGAGGAGGGGGTAACCTGCCATGGACCCTGTCCCTCTGTGACTCCCTGCCCGTGACTTCAGGGTGTCTGGTGGGATAATGGAATGTCATTCTACCATCATCACTACTAATTGGCAACACTTCATTTATCAATTAGCTTTTTTTGCAAATTATAAGCATTTATTTATTTCAATTGGCAGAATCAAAATGTCACTTCTACAGTGGGGCACTTTAGTGATAGGAAGCAGATGATTTCAACTTGGTCTTTGTACCTCTCACATTTGAGAAGTGGTTAAAAACGAAAGAATATGTTATCTCAGATGGCACAAAAACAAGGAATAGACTCTGGATGTTAGATGAAAATTAATAAATGTTATCAATCCCTGATCTTGTTTGTTCACCAGAAAAAAGAGATTCTCACTAGGCATTCACATTGATGAAGGTGAAAAGATGCCTGCTAGGTAAGCTGAAGTAGGTTAAGCATTTATTTTAGCCCTGTAATCTGCTTTTTTTTTTTTTGACACTTTTCATCTGGACTTTTCATCTGTCACTTTTTGACTAGAAGAAATATCACAGAAAAACCAAACAATGTCGTTTGCTGATTTTTGTCTTAAAATTAGATTAAAAGTACATATAATAATGTATGAAAAATGCTAGAGGCTATGAAATGGTTAAAATGTCTATCCAAAGTTAAAAATTAAAGTTACAATTAAAAAGTGTTCAAAAGTATATATGTAGACAAGTACAGATAGCTGAACACAGATGCCATAATAGTTTTATGGCTTGAACTACTGAACGAGTGGAGAATAATGTGTTCTTCCCC
>NC_141701.1:94253617-94281117 GCF_971803275.1 Cyanistes caeruleus
AAACACCTCTCTTTTTAAACTTGCTTAAGTATTCAGCTCTTTATTAAAGCCCCTTGGAGTTTTTGTATCTGTGATTTACCGCTGTTTTAAATATGCTGTGACTACACTGCGAGCTGAAGACGCGACCATCTTCAGTCTTTTCTCCCCAGCGCAGGAGTTGTGTTTCCCATTTTGATCAGTGGTCCCTGGCAACAGGGAGTAGATAATGCCCTGGTCCCAAGCACAATGCTGTGTTGTTTGCCCAGCTCCTGTCTCCTTCTCCCCTTTTCCTACGTGTGGGTGTGGTGGGTATGGCTAACAGGCCCCACCAGCTGGCGTATCGGTGCGGACATAATTGCACATGAATGGTGTGGGGAGAGAGGAGTGAGGGAAGAAATAAAACAGATAACAAGCAAAGGGAAAAGTAGCACTGTAAACAAGCAGCATATTTTTTTTCCCCTCCACAGAGCAAGCTTTTGTGACTGGAGGCAGTATCTATGTGCAGCCTGACTTCTAATCCATATCGCAAACAGCTTCCAGATGCCTGAGTCCCCACCACTATTCTGGCATCCCTACCCTTCACAGATGCCTGTCTATGAGGGGGGTCTATAAGTAAAATTGGGTGTATTTTACTAATCATTCATTTCCAATCTTCCTGAAGGGGAACTTTTATTAATAAACTCTTTTCATCTGTCTCTTTGATTAGGAAGAAGATAATCGCTTAGTCATGTGAAAAGGGGGAAAAAAAAAAGATTGCTGGGGGGTCGCCTTTTCTAACATGTGCTTGAGTGGAAGGAAACAAATAAAAACCACAGAACAATGCGGGTACTAAATGGTTCCAGTTGAGCTTGAGTGGTGGAGGGGAGTTTGAATAGAAACTGTGGCGGCTGGGCTGGCCTCCCAAGGCAAGCAGAACTAATTCCCCTGATCCCGGCTACCCTGCAGGCAGCAGGCACGTCAGCTGGACACGGCCAGCGCAGCCGGCAGGTGCGCCAGCCAGGGGAGGATGGGCAGAGACAGGGCCTGTCTCCCACCCCTCAGGGAAGGGTGTCTCAGTGCAGGATGCACAGCTTTCTCTACAGGTTGTAAAGTCAGTGAGAAGCAATTCAAGATTTTGCTGTCTGCTGTGCTTCATTCTCAATATATCTTCCCTTGTTACTCGGCACAGGTTGCTACACTCCAGCTTACTGCTGCGCTAAATCTTGGACTTTTCTGTCTAAGGGAAATGTATGCTGTCTGGTGACCACCAGCACTTAATTACAACAGATAGGCTGGAGAGATATTTTCACACTAAGGCCAGTTCTTCTTCCAAACTATGCTATGCTTCTATTTAAGCCATGCTCTGGGTTTGGCCCACATTCAAAAGCTGATTTTTAAGAATGTAGTACTCTAATTTTAATAGATTGGTGAATTCATGCCATCAGTTGGCATCAACACGTTTAAATCCCACTGACTCACCTGGAGCTAGAGACTGATGATGATGGAGT
Organism: Cyanistes caeruleus; assembly: GCF_971803275.1. NCBI lineage: Eukaryota > Metazoa > Chordata > Aves > Passeriformes > Paridae > Cyanistes > Cyanistes caeruleus. The sequence goes on from NC_141701.1 coordinate 94,255,084, forward strand.
ATAGAATTCACATATGTTATAATCATAAAAATGCATTTAATTAATTCAGTCACACCTATTCTCACTCACTGAAAGGTTTGAATAACGTTTCTTTCTGCTTTCCACTGTCATTTTTCACTAACCAGGCTGAAACCAAATTTGCATGGTTGAGAAAATGTAGGTTTTTATTAATGTATTTTTATTTCCATACTTTCCATATTTTGCAATACTAAGGTCTCCAGTATAATTTTATGGAATGCCTTGGGCTCTGATACCACAGCAATATAATGTAGATTTTAACAATGGTTTCTATAGTCCAAAAGGTAAATGTTAATGCAAAATTGTCACTTTATTACATATGTTCTGCAACATTGCATTTAGGTTTCCTATTCTCCATTATCATAGTAGTTATCAATTCTGTTTGTATTTCTAGGGACAAACCAGAAAGAATGGAAACTTCACTAATGAATTTCGTACTGTTTTGAGGAAGATATTAGTTATCTAGTAAATTTATCGTATCTAATCAAAAACTTAAAAGTTTCTGATGTTTCACAGTTCTGGAGGTTTCATGTGTTGTTTTTGTTACAAGGAAATAACAAATGCTTAAGACATATCTAGTTTTTTCTGCATTTCAGACCTGTCTAGGCTCAAGCATTTCCAGAAGAGAGAAAGAAACTTGCTCATGTATTGGAGATGGGGCTTTAGACACTTGCATAAAATTCAGGTTTCTTGTCTGACTTCTGCAAACCCCCAACTTGAAGCCAGGTTTCCAGGTGAAACCCAAGGACCCTTTCTGCTGGTCTGTTGATTTCTCTGTGTTGATAAAGGTGTATTTTCACCAGAATTTCCATTCAAAAGTTGTGAATCTGTTTTGAATCAAGAGATGTAAAAATGGATATGTTATTGGAAAGACTTGAATATGATGGATTAATTTCATCAATTATCAATGCATAGCCTAATCTAATAATGTATGTATTAACCATCAGAAAAAAATATTATTTTTCCATAAATGAAAGGTAGGCTTCATATAAAACTTGTGCTGGCATTAAAACAAATTATCAGTGTTTTTTTTAAAGCAAGAATTTAATAATGCTTGACCTTTTCCTCAAATATTTTACTTTAAAAATCTGTAAATAGCAAAGAACTTTTACTTGCAAATTTTAGAAAGAGTGACTGTCTCTTACTCATAGCCAAAAAGGAAAATTGGAGAAAACAGAATGTAAACCTGAAGAGTCGCTCAATTAAAAGGGAACCTGAAATTTTCTGTTATTTTTATATGAGGAAGGTAGTTGTAGATGCAGGAGACAGCAAAAATAACCTCCAACTTGAATAGTTGCCTGAATTGCTGTGCTGCAAGGAAGCTGGACAAATGTGGGTGTAGCCTGAGCTGGACAGGGCTCCTCTCTCCCCACCCCTTGTAGGATGATTCTCACTGCTGGGTGGTATGGAAAAGTGTCCCCAAAGGTGCCCAATGGCAGTGAGCTACACCACATCCAACAGCTTGCACTGCTTTTGGACCATCCATTACACAGTGGTTTTTTGTGACAGCTATTTTTCAAAGACTACTTGGAAGAAATCAGCTGATCCCAAGGTATGAGCTGGAAAGGGGACATCCTGAGATCTAGGGTGAGATGTGAAGAGTCCTTCTTAATTCATTAAGCAAAAACTATCATTTAAGCTCGTGATGGTCATAAATTAAATAAGGGTATTTGTCCTTACTGTTTTCTTTCTGATTCAGCTCAGGTTATTGTTTCAGTCTATTGTGTACATGTATCTCTTTTTGAAAGGTAATGTTTGGGTATACCAGCATTCCTGTGTTCTCCAGCTTTAATCCACAGCTATCTGCAGTAAGAGGAGAGGAGTGGAGTATAAAAGACAAAATGAGGGCTTAGTGCAGTAATCATGTCATTGGCTAAGTCATATTCTGTTTTCTACTCCGTCCTGTTCCTTCAGCATCAGAACTTGTCCCCAGCAAAAGGTCCAGCTCCTGCTTGCACAGGGGTCAAAGGCCTGGTGATCTGTTCAAAGGAGAACGGCGTGCTGGTTTGGCAACCTGCAACTTTCACTAGTCAGAATTTTGGCAACTTCTAGTGAATGTGCGTAATATAGGCGCTCACAGTAAAGTTAGTAATGGTATTGATCCAAGCTATGGCATGGAGGATAATACAGGATCAAGTTGCAGCATGTAAAGGTCTGCTAATTGCCTAACTTTATATGTACTTTATGTAAGGTTTAATTTTCAGTGTAGGTAGGTCATGGTGTATAAAGAAGATTCTGTTTCTATGGCACTTCTGAATTCCCTGTGGATATCAGTGAATGGTGTAGCTCATAAAACACTTGTGCATAAAAGAGGTTCACTATGTAAATTTACTAGATTGTGACAAATTCTCTTCAGCTGCAGAAAATTTCCCAGGAAAGAGCATATTAGGAGACCAAAAATGTAAAAACCATGATGCAGGCTGTGCCAAAAAAAGAGAAAAATCTAAAAATTTCATGGCTGATAAAGCTTTAGTCTAATGATGAGGAAGACATTATCCCCAAAATACAGGTGCCACTTCCCTGTCAGTACACAAGCAGTCATTTTCATTGTCTTAAATTTAACAGCATGTGTATTCCCATGTGTGGGAAAAGGGTCCTGGTTAATTTTTGTATGCAATAAAAGGACCTTTGGGCATATTTTACCTTAATGCTTTTTCCTTTGTTGGAGAAAAAGAGCTCTCAATCAGAAAAGCAAGAGATTAACTTAGACTGCAGCATGGATGCTGGCCTGTTCAGTTAAGTGCGCTGCTGATAATAGGTATACCAGATCATGAATAATAATAGATTTCTCCTTTGCTTCTAAAGGTTCCTCCTTTTGAGTCTTTCTGAGGAAAAAAGGGATACTTTAAAGAGCAGTGTGAGATTTCAGAATAATATAGTTTTGAATGTATACTGAATATCTAAAAAAAAATATCAGCCTGTTACACTAAATGATGCTTTGTTAGCATCTCATTTCTGCTGCAAAATAAAAAAAAAAATGTTGCTTTTGGTAAAATGGTTGGTTTTGGAGCTGAACTAAATGGTATATATGCCATTTTACAGTAAAGAAGTTCTTCCTCATATGCAGGTGGAACTTCTTGTGCATCAGTTTCTGCCCATTACGTCTTGTCCTGCTGCTTGGCACCTCTGAGAAGAGCCTGGCTCCATCCTCTTGGTACCCTCCCTCCAGATACTGAGAGGCACTGATGAGGTCCCTCCCCAGTCACCTCTTCTTGAGGCTAAACAGGCCCAGCTCCCTTGGCCTTTTCTTATAAGAGGATGCTCCAGTGTTGCTAAAGGACACAAAATGATTCACACAAATGCCTCTCAGTGTCAGAACAGGAAAAAAATCTTTCTTCTCTGACTCCAGTATTTATAGATTCTCAACAATGACGAGGGACTGGATAATTAAGTTACCACCTCCCCAAGCACACTGGTCATGCGAAACGTCCATCAAAAGACATTTCTTAGAAGGAATGTGATAAACAACTTATGTTTATAGAACTTTCATGGGAAAGTAACTAAAACTATGAAAACATTATCAGAAGGCTTTAGGTTTCAGGGTGGCTCTCCAGTCCCTGGATCATCTTTTTTACCCTCCACTCGACCCATTCCAGTAGCCCCATGTCTTTCCTGTCCTGAGGAACCCAGAGCAGGACAGAGCACTCCAGATGTGCCTCACCAGGACTGAGCAGAGGGGCAGGATCACCTCCCTTGACCTGCTGGCACTGCTCTTCCTAATGCACTCCAGGATCCCATTGGCTGCCCTGGCCACCAGGACACTGCTGGCTCGTGGACAGCTTGTTGTCCATCAGGACCCCCTGGTCCTTCGCCACAGAGCTGCTTTCCTTTATGTTCAGACTGTGTGGAGACAACTTCTTCAATCCCAAGCCTCTCTTCCACCAAGCCTTCTTGTGATGTTTGACTGGCTCCAGATCTCTCCTTGGACAAACCCTCTCCTGTTATTTCGTGGAGTTTGATTATTATATTTACAATTCACCCCCTCAACAACATTAAACTCTGTGGCAAACCAGAGCATGGCTTTGAAACACAGGGGTTTGCTCTGTTTGGTGTGGGGTTTTTTTTAAGACAAACCTGCAGTTGCAGTCCTTCTTTTGCTTTATTTAACCAGTCTTGCTGTTATCACAGTGTGCTACTCCTGCAAGTCAGAGCTAAATTTTTATTCTATTTTAAGATCTGCAATACACAGATCTTAACCAACTCTCACAATATACTCATGAAGTCAATGGTTAACTGAAATTATCCTTCACAAATAAATGAGATTTTTAAACATGAAGATTAAGAAATCTTTGCCAGGCCAGCTGTGATTCTCCAATTGGACAGTACCTCAGACCTGTTGACACCCAAGCTTCTATTTACACCATCAGACTATTCTGTCTTCTGACTGAAGAAGATGTTTCCCAATTAGATGTAAATTATACGGTTTTATATATTATGTTTAATTAAAGAATGAGCAAATAGTTGTGACAACTGGCAAGATGGTTATTTTGTACCATCTCAGGCTCAGCTACAGCTACAAAAGGGGCATGCAATCAGCAGTTGTCTTTAAAAAGAGCAGTTAGAATAAAATGATTAGTTTAATCAATTTAGACCTATTTTCTTAAACAAATAGAACTCTTAGAATTGCTTGCTCTGTTCAGAATGGAAGAAGACTTTATATGACAGAAAAGGAGAGGTTTAAAGTACCATCCCTTTGTCTTGTAAAGAGGAAATTATTTCATGTGATTAACATTTCCTTTACATTTACCAATGAGGTGTGGTTACCTGTGCTCAGGGACATTAATTTACTGATCGAAGGGACATCTCATAAAAAGGAATAATTATTTTTGAGCTTTAAAAAAGGTCTACTTAGAAAGTAGGCAATACTTTCCTTCCTGATTTACTTGTAGTTCATTAGAAACTTACAAAACTATTTAGAACATATGCTGGGATAGGAGGTTGGGACATCAGTTTAGCAGAGGCCACACAAAACTACTTACTGTCTTGATAAGAATAGTTTCCTTCTGCTTGTCATACAGCCATTTTTCACAGTGCATAAACAGTTGAACAGCATGTGAGTGACTCAGGGACTTGAAACGTGTTTCTGGAATTTGTTGAATCGCACACTATAATCACTTAATCTGCTCCAGGCCAGTTAGGATTTTCTAGTGCATAAATACACAGGCAGAAAACTCATTCCAAGACAAGCTTAAAGCAAAGTATAAGTGTGGCAGGTCCTATTAATTTCCTGTGAAAGCTATCCTTTATTTTGAAAATGCTATTTGTGTGTTTTGGGTTTTTTTTAAGGAAAGATGTAATACCAGACCGCAAAGGTCTTCCATAAAGCCCAGTGAAGTTGGTAAGAATCTTTCCACTTAAGCACACAACATTTGGACTGAGTCATGTTAACTGTAAGCTTCTACACACTTTCTCACATGAAATTAGTTTCTCTCACTACATGTGAGACACTACTTTGTTGTATTTTAAAGCTTGCAGGTGTTAATACATTTTGACTCAGATTCTTAAGCATGCAAAATACCTCACTGTTGCACTTGAAATAAATTAGTTGCTTGATGCATTAGTAATTTATTAATAACAATTCTTTGAAATTTCTAGAGAATACCACTCTAGTGATACTTTTAATCAGCAATACGCATATCCTTATCAGTGTGCTTTACATTACAGTGATAGATATTGATTAAGATGTGCTTAATGGATTATCGGATATTATCTCCTGTGCAATTTGTAAATAATTAAGTTCGTAATTTTCTGTTCTGGGATCACAGAAAATTTGATTTTCTCTAATAAAGTATGATTTATAACTGGAGTAGACAAATGATTAGTTTTCTCTGGTGTCTGAGGATTACATTTCTGAATGCAATTTGGACATATAGATCTAAAAGGATACAGATAAGAAAGAAATCAGATGTTCATAGAAATTGTGGCATTCAGAATCAATAGAAACTTAATAATTCTAAGTGCCTCTTATGCTAAAACATAAAAGCTTTAGAGATAGCATTACACAGCACAGTGGTAATGTCTTGCCCAAGAAAGTGGAATGCAGCCCTGGCAATCTATGGCTTAAATATTTCAAAGTTCAGTTGAATGTTTAAGTAGGTCACATAATGTATTAAAGTATAATGGTCATATATATTCATTTAATATATTAAAAAAAATATTGAATGTCGTTCATTGGCTTCTTGTTGTATTTTTTTCTTTTTAGCTCTGACTACAGAGTTAGCCCTAAATTAAATTTTCCCTATATTTTAGTGATGAGTAATCATGTTGCACACATGGCACAAGTTGAAGAAGAACCAAGATCTCAGGATAAATTATACTGGTTATGGATAAGTCAATCCTAAACTTTTTTTTTATTTTGGCACTTTTCCTTATATTCACCTGTGAAATGAAAGGTTCTTTGTACCTGAGACACCTACTGTCTATATTTTAGTCCATAAATAAGATTTATACACATAATATTATTTTATTCAATAAGCACCATTACTGAGCCCTGGATGATCCATTATGAAGTATATTCCTATTTATAATTCTATCATGTAAAAAATTCAAAACAAATGTAATGAATCTAAAATTATTAAAATGCTGGATCATCCAAAACACAGATTTTGGTTACAATAGACCAGTTGTCTCCCATTTGCACTCACGCCTCAAGGAAAAATGCTGGAACAAAGCAGCAACATTTCTTGTAAAGAATGAGGTGGACATGCTAGAAGTTGGGTTGGGGTAGCTATTTTGAACTGATGTTTTGATGCGGTGATAGAAACTATCACATTGTCTATGTCTGCCAGAAATGGTGAATTAATGGATATGTTCAACTGATTCTTTAATGGTGAATAAATTTTACAATCTCCTATTATGATGGAAAAAAGTTGCTTTGTCCAAATCTATTTATTTATCCTTATTTTGTTAATTCATGTTTGCATTGCAGCTTAAAGCTGAAAAAAAATTGTCTTTGGAAATTGTGATTGCTCCAAACAATTGATTTAGTTCCAAACATTTGAAACAGTATACAAAATGACAGCTGCATTTGGGTAAATACATCAAATATACAGAAATATATAAAACTTAATCACATCGTTTATAGTGAAGCTGTTAAGCTGCAAATTGCAGAGAGGAACATGTTAAAAATAAAGGAGTCACCTTAACAGTCTGCCTATACTGTTCCTTTACATTAGTCTGAAACTAACTCAGCATCAGCGTGAAATGAATTGGATTTGGTTCATAACCAGGTCTTGAATATTATTTAGTTCTTACCAGAGTTACATACAGAGATGTGTAAGTGGCAGACATAAATCATGTTTGCTAATGGACTTTCTTGGAAAAGGGATATTCTTGTTAAATGGCCATGAGAAACAACTGAGATTTTGTCAGCTTGGTGAGTGAAACATGTACTGTATTTCCAGCAGAATCCACTGAAAGCAAGGAAAAAAATAGCAAAAATATATTAACTCCCTAAAATTATAGTTTTTTCTATGGACCCAAAAAGGCTTTTTAACCTTGATGCAGAGGGCCTCAAGGATCTCAAGTGCTGCACCAAAGGTTTCATTCATTCATCTCTGAGGTAGTAAGCATAGCTAGCTTCCCTTTTTTAGATATTCCTATCTGAAATTGTACAGTCTCATTATCAGTGGAGTGCTATAAAAGGAAATGTTTTGTGACCCCCAGAACAGTAATACGGATGATAAAATCCTGAGAATCTCTCTCCCTAATTATTTTTTTTTGTTTTCTATTTTGGATCTGAAGTTAAAGCATCTGGAAGAGCAAGCACTTCTGAGACTGATATTAAGAGTTAGGTTTTCCCATGCTCTCTCATTCTTGGTTGATTAGCAGATTAGTGTGCATGAGCAGGGAAAATATCCAGGCCTTGGAGATTTTTCCTATGGATAAATTATTACAATAAGAACATTTTCTCTCTCGAGAACAGAGTACAGAACAAAACAAAACAAACAAAACAAACAAACAAAAAACTGAGCCCTTGAGAATAATCTCAGTTCTTTGGACATAATCCTTTACTAAGCGTGTGAGTAAAACAGAGTGAAACATTTTCAAAGAATTTGACTGAATGCATTTCAAAATCACACTCTTGAACCAGGCCATGACACAGCTATCTAAAAAACAGGCTCTGCTCATTAACCCATCATCTAGGAGCACCAAGCTTAGATCTAAAAAGACCAAAAAAATATTTCAAACCCAAGAGTGAAGTATAAATAACACATCTAGTTTCAGGAAAGCAACCAATTCAAAAAGAGATTAAATTCCTCAGCCAAGAGCTGACAAGCTGCCACTGGCAGATCTCAGCTCCAAAATCCTACAAGTCTTACTTGGGTACTGGAGAGTCCCAGCTCTGTAGAACTAAATGCCTGAAGAAGACCTCAACAGTTTACATGCTGGAAGTTTACATACTTGAAGACCCAGGAACCTCCACAGCCTACTATGTCCTTGAGGACCACATAGTTTAAATACTTCTGGTGCTGTGACATGCTTACACCAGTGGAATAGATGAAAAGTGCAGATTTTAGCAACATGCTTTTAACTACATTGTTTTCTAGCTTTGATTCATGAGTTGCAGATTCACAAATCAATTTAAATTGTCTTGGTTGTGGCTAAAGAATTTTTTCACTGGAAGAGTCATCCCTGATTAATTATGAACAAAACACAAAGCAAGCTAAAGTTGGGTACTTTTATTATATGATTAAAAAAAAAAGCAAACAAAAACCTGAAAATTGACCTAAAATCAATTTTCTCTTTTGCATTACATATATAAATAGGTCAGGTGCCTTCTAGCTACAGCTGGTAGATGATGCTGCCTGTGCAGCCAAATGCCTCCCCATTTGGACCCTAAAAATGACATAGACATAATGGTAAAGTACAAACACCATTAATGTCACTGCAATGTTGTCATTAACTTTTCAGATCTAATATCTATGACAAATTCTGACATGTGGATCACTGACTGGAGGCAGAACAGTGAGGATTCCTGACCAGTTTGTGACTCCCCTGCCTATGGCTGGCCTGGTCAATTTGGGTACAATTTGAAATATCATCAAATTTGTCACAGGAACATTGTCAGAAGACAGTCTGGATTTTGGGTCCCCAGAAAATCACACTTTACTGACGTCAAGGATGCATTATGGGTTATAGTCACTTTGTGCGATTATTTTTATATCAGTCATAGAGCTTCAACCATTTTCAGAGCTGTCAGTGAAACTGTGAAACAGCACAACTGTGTCTGGCAGCAGACAGTGGGGAACAAAACAAGACAAAAAAATCCCAACAAAAGCTGCAAATAAAACCAGTGCACATTATGCAGAAATTGCCTTGGCATGCAGGTCATTGGTGATTTCATTTGTAAGTAATGTTTTGATTGTCACAGATTATATGTTGCTCTCATCCCCCTGACATTTGTTGTGCAGCGGGATTGATTTTTGTGCTCCAGTATGAAAAGGTCACTTTGATCAATGCAGTGTAATTGGCACTAAATTAGGATCATATCAGGTTATTTTGCTATTTAATGATGAAATATTAAAGAATAGCATGGGAAGATTGCAGGCACTAAAGTGCACTTTAAACCTGCTGTAATGATGTTTTATTTTGTGGGAAAAATGAAGAGAAAAACAACTAAAGTGCAGAAAATGACTGTGATGTATTGGAAGAGTGGCCTGGAATTACATATTTTCACTCAAAATAGACTGAAAGCCCCAGACACAAAACACCAAACCCAGCAGTCAGTCCTGAATACGTTATACACAGAGAACCCTTCTTTAGAAGTTTTAATAATGCTCATTATGTACCAGTTACACGCGTCAAGTCTTCACAATCTGCATATAATGACTGGGCAAAAGTAGATTGCTGTAGTTGTGCACTTAGGCCATGATTCAGGGCAACACTTGAGACCTGTTTGGTCACCACTAAATGCAAAAGTAAATAATTAGGCACATGCTCAATGTACACCTGTGTGGGATAGTTACAAGCACTTTATGGGCTTCCCAAAACACCACGATACAAACATGTCAGGATTAGTCAAAGGTAAATCTTAAGCCATGCATATTTTTTAGAAAAGATACTTTTGTAAGAACTTCTACTACTCTTTTTAAGTCCAAAAGTTGCTTGCTTCATGCCCTCCTTGTTTTAAGAAAACTCAGTATTACACTATCAGTATTTGTAGAACAGTCTCTTGTAGTGTAAAGCCAAGGTTAACATCTTAACCTTTTAAGTTTGTACTCCAACTAGATAATGTACTTAAGGAGAGCAGAGTTCCAATGAGATTTCCTGCAACATTAGCTGCCTTTAAAGAGTAATCATTTGATTAAGATTTTCTAAAGAGTGGATGGAGAACACACCAATGTTCTCGATGTTAACAGCGAAACTCTCCTAAGGTGGGTGATGAGAATTAGCTATCAACTGTCATGTTCAGGCACCAGGCTTGATAGAACTTAAATGGGAATCTGAATGCTCAGCTCCCATTTAAATAAATAAACAAATAAATACCCCAGGCAACAAATCACCATTGAAAACCAAATCAAAGACAAAAACCTCAGCCAATTTTGGTCAATTCTCACTGAATTCACTAGGATTCTTTTACGTAAATGAAACAGACAGTGCCTTAGATGAATTGCCCATTAAAAAAAAAATTATATATATATATAATTAAGAGCACTGGCTGAACTTGAATCTATTTCTGCAAGTATTTTTTTTTAAAAATAAGCACATGCTGATGGGTTCCACAAGCCCAGATGCTTCCTATTTAATGAGGATATATTTAGAACATGAGTTTTGTCAATATTTTTTCAGACTTTGCATCTAAATAATGATAAGCATCATAAGCAGTGTTAATAGTGTATGTTATTTTCTCCACTGTAAATACATGCTCTCTCCAATTATTCTGAAATGTTGCTGAACAAGAGGAAGCGACATAAGATTATACTTTTAAATGCAGCTAATGTTGCAAGAAATTTGTTTGAAGCTTTGCTGCCATTAAGTATGTTATCTAGCTGTGGCATGAACTTTAAATTGCTAAGATATTAACCTTGCAAGTACCCTAGAAATATCCTAAACCTATTAATAATAAGAAACAGTAGAATTGAAATTATATAAACCACATAAGGTAAAACTGAATGACTTATTTAAATGTATGTACCTGACAGTGTTTGTCCTAATCAATCCTTAGGACTTCACTTACTTTACGCTGTACTTATTAAGTCTTTGAGCCACTGGGTACATTTTGTCTTTAGTTTAAAATATGTCTTTTAAAATCTATTAAGAGAAGACCCATGACAAAAAGAAAACAGAATTTATTTGACTTCAGAGACTTTATACACGTATAAGTGATCCTCTCAGAAGGAATACGGTTTATCCATGGAAAAATAGACTTTGACAATCTGAAGAAAAAGATTAAGAAACATGTTGAGGGGCTGCAGGACCTGAATGTGGGAGAGATGTGCAGATGTAGGCAGAAAAAGCATGTTCCAAAATACTCTGAGATGGCATATCCCACAGTAAAGGCCATGATAGGCACTGGTAGTGTGTCACAGTGTATTTGTATTCGACCTTCCCATGAACAATTTGCCTTATAATGAAGCTTAAATACAAAGGAAAGAAAATAAACATCTTTCCAGAATGACCTGTATGTTTTCCTATTTTCAGTATTTTCCCCTACTTCTTCAGTGGTTTTCACATGTACATATAATAAAGGAAGCTAATAAAAATAATAATAAAAAATATCCCTTCACAACATACATAATTTGATTAAAAAAGGAGATTATTCAGGAGTCCCTGCTATGATATTCCAACAGTGGAAAGAAAATAGATTAATTCTGGATAGAACCTTGTGTATAAAAATAGTGGGGTTTTAACTGATTTATCAAAGTTCTGTTCATCCTTTAAAAGATGTTTCAATATCAATTTATCCTATGGTATTTTTAAAATTATTTTAAATTAATTTATTTTATCAAAAGTAAGTTTCACAAGAAGGCAATTCTAAACAGCTCTCTTAAAGAAGTTACTGTAATTTAAAGACCTCAGTACTTAGGCCCTCCATATATGATTCAAATATAAAGCAGATGGGATTTACCTGTAACACAGAAGTGATGGAAATCCAGAATTTGGGAAGAATATGACCTCAAGAGATGAATTTGTTTCTTGACTTTTCTCTGATAATTGCACTCTTTCCCACAGAAAGACCTGATGCTTTGTTTGTGCCTCGGAGTTGAAAAGTGACTATTTCTTAAATTGTTTGTAATCTAATCTTCCAGTTATTTTATCTCTTTTTCAAGAAAGGTATATGAATATCATGAAATTATTTTAGTAGTGGAATGAGAAGACCAGTGATTTATGGTAAGTGTTTCTGATACTGTACTTTAAATACATTTTTAAATTTTACAGAAATAAACACTTTAGATATAATTAAAATCATGGATACATATTTTTGAAAAAGAATTGAATTAATACCATAGAATATGCAAATAACTGAAATTTCAGTGTCCAATTTTGTTTAGTCAAACTGAAATGAGTTAACATTTGTCATATGAGATTCCTTAAATTCTTTGATGACTAAAATTAATGGTATTGATAAATAAGTAAATAAAGAAATAGATCCGTTTAAATATCACCACATCTAAAACTTGCAGTTGAAGATTTCAGGGTAGAAAGATGAAACTCCACCACAAGAGGGCAGCAATAAAAAAGGGCAAGTAGCAAGAGAAACATGCACATTGAATAAGCAGCTATATGACATTGATTCAACTTAAACCCTCTTCCTGGCCGCTGCTACTACGGGAAATAAATTGTTTTACAAACCTAAGCCTTACTGGCCACTCCACAGTTGTATATGAAACATCTTTGGGTGACCTACAACTCTGTTCAAAGTTCATGGTGTTTGTGATGACACAATTTATTCCAGCTCATAGCAGCAGGGAGTACCTGCATCTCTCTTCACTTTATAAATCAAAATATGCATGTTTCTGTTGCACATTGGTAGAGGGCTTGTGACTTAGCAGGGATTATTTGCCTTTTAACCTGTCATCAGGTGCTTTGGAGTATGAAAATCCCTGCACAAAAATAGAAAGAAAAAGAAGGGGATAATTTCTGGGTTTTTTTTCCCTGTATTACTCATGGGGTGCTGAGAGCTGAGCTGGTTTCCTGCAGCCCGTGCTGTGACCCAGTGAATTGCCTGCAGTAGGCACAGGATGCCTGCTCACCGAGCCACTCATACCTGAGCTGAGCAAACCTCCCACGCGAGCCAGCAATTCACCGTAATTTACGGACAGGTCCTTGGTCCCTTTTGCTTCATGCAGGCAGCGTGGGGCTGAGTGATGAGCTATGATGTCATTCATAGCTGGGCAGCACTTACTGCAGCCAGCCTTACACGGGTCAGTGGGTGAGGAGTACGGACAGGCAGCCCCAGAGACATCCATCAAAGCAGCACGCTCATCCTCCTCCTCCTTGTGCGGGGAATTCTCAGCTGCTCTCCCCTCCAGCCCTGTGGCACCACTTGTGGGCAGAGGAACAGCTGCTAGGCCATGTCCAGAGTGGGAATATTAGATGAAAATCCAAACACAGGCCACAGATATTGCTGCAGCTCAGTGGTCAACCCCAAAAGGGCTTCAGGGAGCAGCAGGGACCTCCCAGACAAACTGGTGAGCTGCAGAAGGTGTCTTAGTGGTGCCCTCATCACAGGTGGGCTCCATGCTGAACTGGGGAGTGAAGGGGCCACTGTGAGGAGCATGGGTAGGAGATGAGCAATTGGGACACAGGGATCAGGGATAAGCATGTCTGATGATTGAAGAAGAAGCATAAGACCCACTAAAAGCACAGCTCTAAAGATATTTAAGCTCCTGTGCTAACAGGATGTTCAGCCAATGCATCAAACCTCCACGCAGCCTTTTTTCCTTCTGACATTCATGTACAAGCTCTTCCTATTTTTTGTGGGGGGCAGATTTTTGATTCCTCAACAGATATCATACCATTCCTGCTCTCTTCAGTCCATCTGCATTGGGACTACAGTTTTCACAGTGGCTCAGGGCAGACAAGATTGGACTGAAAGCGTGGATATGTCTTTAACCAAGAGGAAAAATTAGATAACTCTATGTCCTTTGCTTTACCTGCCCCAGGCCTCTGAGGGTGTTTTGCACAGACACATAATAAGTCAAGGACAGAAACAACTAAGACTGGACCAACAAACTAATTTCTTCTTGTTGTGGATAATTGCATCATATCACAATTTTCGCAATTTTTATCATGTCTCACTGAATTTAACAATCCCAGAAAGAGATTATTTAAAAATATAGGGCCATATTCTGTTTTCTTTTTTAGTGATGTGAACATTTGTAAGTTTTGGATTTTTTTTTGTTTGCTTTTTGGGTTTTTTCTGTGTACTTTGCCAGTATTAAGAGTTGTTACCTCTTGGCTTTGGCACTTTGGGCTAACTCTCTGTTGTGATTTATTGTGACTGTGGGTTCAAGTAGGTGAGTCAGTTTGTAAGACAAAAATTGGATTCCCAAGAAACGAATACTTGAAAAATATCTCTTTCTCTCTTCATAAGGGATCTTATTACTATACTCTCATAGATAAAATGAAAGGCTCTAACTCCATCTAATGTTCAAACTGCTGAGTATCCAGCATCTGTGTAATCTGCTTGGAAAATATGACAGCTTTTCTATGGTACAAATATGGTACAAATACTCTTACACTGTCATGGTTACTCAACATAAAAACCATCTGAATAACACACACAATATGATACAGCATAATATAAACATATAATGTAGCACACATCCTTAATTGTAATTGTAATGGACACTTATCTGTCTTTTTCTAATTCTTAATATTGTTTTAATGTTTTCATGGATTAGCTTATTTCAGTAAGTATAAGCATAAAAGACAGAAGTTTTTACAAGACACAATGAAATCAGCAGAGTGATGAAAAATGAGAATCCTTCTGTCACAACTAGCATTTCCAGCTCATTCTTAAGATTTCACCTGCTTTTCAAACAAATTAACACTCAGCAAAAGCTTTGCCAACACTGTATTTTTGACATACCATAATTAATTGGAATGTTTGTGCTCTTTACATCACCGCGTGTCTCAACCAAACACTGTAAAAAGAGAAGCTGTATGTGTGTTTACGGGCAGAGCTCAGACCTGCAAGTGGACATGCATGGGTACACACACACACACACAGCCTTTTCCTTCAGAGCCTATCTCCTTGTATTCAAACACAAATTTGAAAATCTATGAGCCACGATAATATTAATTCCCAGTTTCTTTGACCCCTCATAAAACAAAAGAAGAATGAGTGTTTGGCTAAAAGGATTCTAATGATGCCTTTGGACTCTTATGTTCACGTAATGACTAGTAGAAAGATTTATATGCCCTGTATAGGTATAATTAGACACCCACAAACCCATTGACCCTGACGAGGTGAAGAGCTCTCCTGCTTTTTGTTTCAGCAGTTGAATCAATACTTGCACGTTTTACCACTGTGGAGTGAAATTGAGGAAATGAAAATCTGATAATTTTGCTCCCAGTGCAGTCTAGACAGAGGAGAGCAGTTTTAGTCTTTGACAGGAAGATCTATTTCCAGTTACTCAAAAGGCTAGTGTCAATTTTAAAACTTCTCTTATTATTGATTTTCAGTTTTGTTAAAAAGGATGTTTTATTAGAAATATTAGTCCCATTTACAATGTAAGCTTATGTCTGTTTCACAGGTTGATGAAATCATGGTTTAATTTTGGTCTGAATCACAGAATACTTCTGCCTGGTGACTTTTGTAACAAAATATGTAGTCTGAAGAAGTTAATTTCATTGTGTCTTCTAAATCTACATAAGTCAGAACAGAACTCTGTATGCAATGGTGCAGGTACATCTATGAAATGCAGTATATATGAAGAAATGGCATGGAAAAATATCTAGAGTAAATATAGTTTGGCAAAATATAAAGGAAGTATTATATTAATTTTACATATGTTGTTTTTTTGTAGTTTTTTGTATTTTTATTTTTTTTAATAAAAGAAATATTTACTCACAAGTGTAAAAAAACACAAGAATGTTAAATGAAAATCCTTTAGGTTGGACCTGGAGGCATAAGGCAATGATATTAGACTGCAAAGCAAAATGATAACATATTTTTGTAATTTTGGAAGAAGTATCAGAAAACTGATGCTAAATTTTGGTTACTGTGGTAAAGAGCTTCAATTCAATATGGTGCATAATGTATGGCTATTGCCATTGATTTATTTTGTCATATCAGTAGACTCCACTGATTTTAATGTTATATCACCTGGCTTTTACCTGGAGTATCACACTCTCTTATGTGCTGTTTTTTTTGTAGAAGTTCAAACTGTATTGAAAACACACATAATCAAAAGAGATATGAATAAAATTTCAGCAGAGTCAAAAATCCTCAAGACCCCTTAAAGACAAAATAGAAGTCATTTTATATGTACAGACTAAGAAGCTTAGGATTAGAATAGCACAGATGGTTCAAGTATTAACCAGAAATTACTTTTTCCACACACACAAAAATGTGTCAATAAGTAAGCTACTATAGAAATAAATAAACCACTTTTCTAATTCATTAAGAGAACAGAAGTCCTTTCTAGGGGTGCATCACATGCCTTGTTTTAATGCTCTGCCTTGTGCAAGGAGAAATCAAGGTATAATACTTTGATGTATAATCAACTCTGAAGGCTTTGAATTACATCGGTATCTCCCAGCTCGCCGCTTGGCAATGCTTATTGCCTTCCCCAAAACAGTTCACACTGGAAGTAATCTCTGATGTTTGGGGCTTTTTTGTCTGTGTCTATAATGTGCTTCTGAGAGACACAGCTCTTGGGGATGAAGAAATTGATATTAAATATGCATATCAGGACATGAGGGTTTTTTACAGCTATGGCTCTTGCCAATAGAATTTTATTAAGCACAAATTAATGAAGCTTTATGACTCTTAGTCCTTACTCCCACAGGGCTAGTAAAAGTATAATTCTGATTTAATAAATCCTTCAAATAAGGAAGTAACCACCCCCACCCTCAACCTTATGACTCGTTACTTATGCAATGAAAGTTGAGCTTCCTGCATGGATTGCACAGTTCTTTATTTGGTTGTACTTGAAATCATAAGTAGTGTTATGATATTTTTTGAAGCATGTATTGAGTCACAAGGTGCTGTGAATTCTGTTAATTGACAAGTCCAGATTAATCTCCTTCAATCACAAATAATTATTTAGCTGATATGTAATACTGTCTCACAGAACCCCAAGGTCACACAAGATCTAAGATACTCATTATTCAGGTACTCATGGGCGTTGTCTTAGATTATCTAAATTTTTGCCTTTATAATAGAGTATGTGATTATTAGAAAGGATTTGCAAATCATGATAAAATTATGCTAAGCACAGTAATACTTAACCTTTTAAGGGTGTCTATGAGGTTCATCTTTAAAAGGGCTAGTTTAGACCAGATAGGGAATGATTACTTCACCTGGATGCTAAGAATTCTGAGTAATTGCAAATTACTCACCAGTTGTTTGTTATGACTTTTTTACTCCTTCTTCAAGGTAACTCAATAAAACTAATGTGGAGTTGGGGTTTTGTTGTTGCTTTTTTGTTTGTAGTTTTTTCGTGGTTTTGTTTTTGCTAGGGGCTTTTTGTTTGCTTGCTTTTTGATTTCTTTTGGTTTTTATGAGGTCTTTTGTTTGTTTAGGTTTGGTCTTTTCATTTCTGGATTTTTGGGGTGGTTTCTGGTTTTTTTTTTTTGGTATTTGTTTGTTTTCATTTTGTTTGGGTTTTTTGTTTGTTTATTTTTTGCTTGTTTTTGTTATTGTTGATTGGGTTTTGTTTGGGGATTTTGGGGTTTTTTTAAAATAAAATAATCTAAAAATGCTGTAGATTGTCCCTAGCAGTAAGGAAAAATACTTTTCTTCGCTTTCAGTCATTCAAGATACAACCCCTTCAGGAGGTAAATTAAAACCCAAAATTCCCTCATTTTTTTGGTAAATTTTCAAAATGCTCTTTTCAAAGAAACAACTTATAAACAGCAAGGAAACACCAAAAATGACTTTATATTTTACTAGCGTAAACATGCCTTTTGCTCTATATTTAGAGCTCAAGGCAGGTTGCTTTTTTCTTCTTCTGTAAGAATTATTAGGTGCAATTTTATCTCAGAATATCATTACAATACATAAAATCATCTTTTTCCCATGTGCACTAATAATGAGGGGAAAAGTCTAGAAATATAAAGGAAAATTGCATGTGGCTTAAAGGAATAATTCAAAATCTATTGCTAAGCAGATGATTTCCTAATGAGAAATTTGGGGTTTTTTTTCTCTTATTTTTCCTTCCTTGTTTAAGAAACAAAATGCATTGATAGGTAGCTAGTGACTTTTAGATCAAGATTAAGGAAAACATGACAAAAAACAGGAGCAAAATATCCGTGAAGTGAAACATCACAGTGTGATGTGAGAACCTGCGCTTTCGCAGGCTGGCTGCGCTCTGACAGTGACACGGCTGCTCTGCCTTGCACACAAGCTCCTCAAATTAAACCAGGAGTTGCAAACAGCAAGTAGTCTCTCTTCTGGATCTCTCATCTTGCAAACTAGCTTAAGAGCTATGTGTTGTCACTTGCCTTCGCAGTGTAAGGAAGAGCAGTGCAGCATAATGAGAGAGGAATAAGTCCTGAAGTCCTCCTACCTGTTGCTACTGTCCCCTACTGAAACCAATTAGCTAATACCCATTTCTGTGCTTCAAGTACAAAACTTATTCCCTCCACACCCTTGTCCATGAAGGATGGCTTTAGGCACTGTCAGTGTCTTGAGAATTACTGCATTCCTCACCCTTACAACCCCTTTTTGTTAAGCACAGGAGGAGGAAAAAAAAATCAAATTGTACGGTTTACACACTCTCTAGTAATTCACCTGAAAGAGTAAATGAAATTTTTGTGTTTCCAGAACCATAATTCACCTGATTTTTTAGAATTCTCTTCTTTGAAATCAAAGTGATGTTCAGATAAGCTGTCTTTTTCATTCTTGAACCAAAGAGATTGCATAATCTTGACAGAGGTTTCTTTGAATAAAGTAAGATAACATGGATGCTGAATTAGAAGGAGAGCAAAAAATGTACAGAGAATATGAAGAACAGGAGAATCTGGCCTGAGTTTATCCTTGCTCTTTACAAACACACACACACAGAGTTTAGAAAACAATTCCTATTTCTCAATTAATTCCTAAATGTTGTCCCTATGCTGCAACCTATGAGAGTCTGAATGCCTTGAGTGTGTGTCTTAAGCAACTTTGCTGTCAGAGAGCTCATGAGTTTCAGTACAAAGTGGGTATCATTTAGTGGACTAAATTGGCCAAAACTATTCAAAGCATGAGAAAAATCAAAGGCTCAAGTGTTTTGCAAATAACATGTTATAAACAAATGTTAATTATGCAACTGAACATCATTTGTTACAGGTCTTGATGGTCTATGGAAGGAGCAATTCATATCTTTAAAAGTCCATAAATACATAATTATACAATAGTCTGTAATTTCAAATAATCATGTAAATACATAATTGAAAATTTAAAAAAAAATCTATGTTGCATCAGAAATGGGATAATAGGGACTTTACTGTTGAAGTGAACTAACAATCTCAGCTGAAAGGTGTTCATTCATATACATCAGTTTCAGTTGTCCATTAGAAAAAAAAAAATAGCTGTTTGTAGTTATTAAAAATTATAAAGCAAAAACATAACTTTATATTGGAGTTAAAACAAGTAAATTGCATTTTTGTTTAATTTTTCAGTAGAAGCAAAACTTATTGCCTTGGAAGAAAGAATGGCTTTCAAACAGACAAAAAGGTCATGTTGAAAACAAACTTTATGCCCCACAACTTATTAAGAAATTAGTGAATATTTTTTATTTGAAATTAGCTCTTCTTCTACTGCAAAGTGGATAAGCACTTCAAGTAAATAAGTGTGGGTTTTTCTTGTAAGTGTAAAAGAAGTGTAAATTTTTTCCTTAAAACTAGGGGAAAGGCAGCAGGAGAATAGGAGCAGGTTAGTGGAATACAGCAATGTTAATAAACCATTCCATCCTATCTATAAGTTAATAAGCATGGTGGACTGAGGTCTAAAGATGTGATACAAAACTGATTTAAACTGAGCTTGTCTGCCACTGAGAATCCTCAATGGAACTTGGGGTTAAATTTTCATCACCATGAGATTTGGGATACATTTTGGTGGTGCATCGTGTAAACTTGCTTATGAGAAAATATCTTTATACCTACAATCAGTGTTTGTATTGACAGACAAAGTTAATCCAGCAGACTTTTGAAAAATAACACCGAGTTGAAATTAACACATGACAATGGCAGTATCTTTTACTCTTTATATAAAATTAGGTAGTAATTTCTATGCCATGGAGGATTCTTAACATGTTGGTCTCTGCCTACATCTCACAGGCTTGAGAACATATACACGCATTTTTTCAAACAGTTACAGGAGAAAATTTCTTTAATCTTTCAGTCAGGAACAAGCACTCACACACACACATGTGAGTAAAAACATACACACACAAACACACACACACATTCTTCTTTGGGGAAAACATTTCAGAAGTTGTCTTGAGCACTTTCAAACCATTTTTTTTTTCTGTATTTCTCTTGTGGAGTGATAGTCATGGCACAACTACATTTTCTGTCACCTCTGCAGCCAAACCCTGAAATGGTATTGCTCATTTTGAAAATGCAAGAGACAATCCCTACACTGAGATCTACAGCCCTTTCCACAATTTGTAATGGATTAGTAGCACTGGTCCAGATGTGAAGAAAGGAAAGAAGAGCTCTTTAACAGCAAGATTTATTCACCGATTTTGTTAAGTACATTGTTAAAAATGTTGCTTTTCTTAAAAAAAAACCAAACAAACCAACATTAAAAAATGTTTTCAACAAGATTTATCATATTAAAACAGAAAGAATACAATTTGTTAGTTCAGTCTGGACAAACAATAAACAAACTGCAGTCCCTGCCACCTTTTTAATTATGAAAACAGCTCAGCTATGTTATCAATCTATCTTCCTGTCCTATTTCCTGCTTACATTTCTGTCTTTGTATTTTTCTCCCTCCTAACATTGTGGTATTCTTAAAGGTTAAGAAGAAATACCTGTCACTCCTTCCATGGAGTATATACATGGGATAAAATTTTAATTAGAGAATGCTGAGTCCAACAGATGAATTCTGCACTAAGTACTGAAAGTCAGAGGATTAGAATGCTTGTTTTTTACAGTTGGAAATGTGGAGACTATTCCACACTTCTACACAGTAGAACTACATTGTTGGGCTTTTTTTTCTTCAAAGCTCTGCCTTCCACTGCAGTCTTTTTTCATTGTTTGACCAAATGTTTATGCTGTCAAAGGGACTGGCCAAAAGCAGGAACGTGATTGCTCACATCAATTTGTCAATTTAATGTTGAACACAGACCACAAAGAGCTACAGAGGCCTTGAAATGGGTTATATGGTTCTAAGTAAAATTGAAGCACAGAGGATGATTTTCATAACTATGCCTTAAATGGTAGGGCATAAAAATTTGTGCATTGCACCTGCTGAAGCTTTTTCAGGACATGAGGTTTAATTTCCAGATATAAAAAAAAAATTGCAACAAAGATTTCTGATTGAATAATAGGTGTTTTTTATTAAATCTTTTGAATAAGGAACTTCCTTCTCAGAGCTTGCTTATTCATACTTTCACAACTGCAGAGTAGTTCATCCTCCAGTTTACTTGGCACCTTTTGGTTAGATAGCAGGATCAATGGAATATGTCAGTACCTGGGAACTGGAAGATGTGTCTAGATTTGACTCTGGACTTCCTTTTACTTGGTACTTATTGCCTTCACCACTTCCCTGTAGGGAATGCAGATATTAGAAGGGCAGGGATAGGTACGGAGGTGCTTGCCACAACAATTTTAATATAGCAGGTTTGGATTTATTTTCAGCAAGTGGCTCTTGTGGAAGGGAAAAATTGTTTCTTTGAAGGTAAAATTAGCATGAAAAAACAATCCAATGAAATTTAAAATAACATGTCTTTTCTGGTCATTTATGTGCATGAAGTAGGTGTCATCTTTGTGCCTAGCCTAACAAAGACTTGACAGTGGCAAGCAGTAATTTACACCACAATCAATGATGGATAATTCCTTTAGAACAATACAAACTGGGTCCATTCCAGGTTCTGGACTTTTTTTTTTTTTAATAATAAAATGGGATACTTTTAATGTTATCTTACAAGGGTACATAAAATAGGAATTCATTGTGAATAGATAAAAGGCAAAATATTCTTAATAATAGTCAGCAATAAAATATTCACATAAATACCTAGGGAAGTGTTCAAGTTTGTGAGGGATAATATCAGTAGTGAAGGATAATATCAGTACCATTGAAATTAGCTCAGCTGGTTAGGGCATGGTGCTAATCACACCAAGGTTGTGTTTTTGATCCCCATATAGCAAATTTACTTAAGAGTTGAACCTGATGATCCCTGTGGGTCTCTTCCAACCCAGAATATTCTGTATTTATATCCTGTGAACTCTCCACTGTCTTTAATATTACTGAAAACAGTGGTTGCTGATAACAAATCAAAACACAATCAATACATTAGTTTTATAGCTGAAATGTAGATCTGAGTCAAACAGCAGTGGTTTTAGCACCATAATAAAATAACTACTGCTAGTCATTGACAGATGCTGGCTTTGAGTATTTCCTGCTATTTGTCACTCAAAACAAATGTTATATATTTTGATCAACTGGGTATAAAGTAACATATCAATAAAAGCTAAATAATCTGAAACAAAACAAAGACTTACTAATTGAGACCAGATTTTTCAAACTGAGTCCATTTCTGTGGACTACTGTGTGTTGTCTCCTTACAAACTACACAGCTTTCAAAGAAGAGATATATGGGATCAGTTCACAGGTCTGAACCTAGCATAATCAAGAGGCAGAAAACAGGACTTACTCTATTTCATAGTCCTTATTTAACAGGGGATGATATCTGAAGAGTGAGAGAGCATAAGAAATACCAGGGGACTGCTCTATTGGCTCACACTGCCTGTCAACAGTATGAGCCTCCTTCTCCACCCCCCTGATGAGGAATCACTTACTATTCTATCCTCTTAGTCCCTTTCGTAGTTTTGCTAGGTTTATAGAGAATTAGGACAAAAGTAGTAGTGTGAAATAGATGTTTTTTTCATAAATAGATAGGTGCATGAGTGTGTTCATGCCTATGTAACTGTAAAATCCTTCACTACATTTACTCTGGCTGAAAAATTTGGTCAGGGACATAGGAATTACAATCCATATGCGACTGAATGGCAAATACCAAAGATGTTCTACACAAACACATGGATTCTCACAGAAGAAATGAGATAGGATTAAGACAAAGGGACATTTGAGTTTTAGGAAGGAAAACCAATTCTTGCTAACTTAAGTTTTAAAAATTTTACTCCAGAGTGTTGTAATTTTCTCAGGGTAGTGAGGGGAGTCTTTTATATTGGGACATTTTCAAGTCAGATGGATAGAACCTGCTGGTTATATTTCTGGAGTAATGACTTGGCAAACAGAATACTTTCCACCAATCTTTTTTATTGTTTTAATGTATCAGGAATTTTCCTCAGAAAATATCTTGCACAGTTCTTGCAGTCTTTCCAGCGATAGTCACATCATGAAGACGCTTTGCATTGTTTAAGCAGTCTGAAAGGGATCCTTCTGTGATAACTCATTCTTCCAATTACTATCCCTTCCTTGTGCTGAAAGTAAGCAATGTGGAAACTCAGGGTAGGCAGGTCTGTCTATCCCCCAGCTGTCTAATTATCAAGTATATCCTATCTCAGATAATTGCAAGAGGATTTGATCATGAATGTATTTGAAAAATTTAACCAAAGCTGTCTAAAATTTAAACAAATCCTGTAGATATACCTTATATAGTATGTGCCAAATAAGAACTTAGAACACCTTTCCAATAAAGAATTTATTAATTTTTCTTTCTCCTGTATGAAGAATATTATTAAACCTCAGCACCTGTGTGTATTCCCAATACTAAAAAATACTGCAGCTTTATGAAGAGATTGTTTCTTTCTAGGAAGGTACTGTTTGTCTTCTCACCTGCAGAAATTCTGGAAGGAGAATTTACACTCCAGAGGAGGTAGCTTCCTTGTTTAGTCTGGCAAAGGTCTGAAGAATACCTTGCAATTTTAGCAGCAGCACCACTCTAGAAATCTATCAACAATCTCTAGGAATTAAACACAGGTGGTCGGAAGTAGCTATAAATGCTTTTCAGTTTGTCACTTATTCTTGGTAGATGTACATTTTCTTTTTATGCTGAAAATATCTGAAATCCAAATGACTTTAGTATGTAACTATTATGTCAAGTAAAGACTTCATAACATAAGATGTAACAGATATCCTTATATTAATCTGCAGCATGTTGAAGGAAGAGAGAGGAAAAACATTTCTTTCACTGTCTCTTAAGAAAATTGTCTCTAATGATTAACAAGTCAGTATTTATAACTTGATATAATTGGTTTCCCCATTTTATAGTTGGGTTTTTTTTTTGAGAAAAGCTCATTGAAATGAAAATGTTCAATGAAAATGAAAATTTCCATGAAAACATTGCACTACATTATATAATAGAGAGGATAAACTTCTAGCAAGTTTTCTTTAAAAATACACCACTTTCTAAGGATGGTTTAGTGTATGCTGTGATAAAGCTAAAATACCTCCTTTCAAATACATGTCAAACTGCATGTGACAAAGAACAGACAAAAATGAGTTATTATTCTTGTCTAAGGCTATTTTTGCACTATGTCTGCACGACTTTTAAGAGAACATCCTCTTGAAATGCAGCCTAAAATGAAACTTTTAATCTCTTTTTGTTTGCAGATTAATTTTTTTAAACTGTTAAACTTCTTTTTACATAGTTATGTGTGACATTAATTTGGCCCTGGAAATGCAAAGTGACATTAAATAATCTTCCATAATTATTCTAAAAAGGATTTCCCCAACTCTGTGTATCTGATGAAATGTCTTTACTGAAGTTGGAAGTTTTGGGAAAACCCTTAAATTGCTAAGAAGAATGCTTTCAATACATGACAAACAGCAAGCAAATGATACACTGCTAAACATAGCCTTTGAATATGATTCACATTGGTTTACGTGTGGTTTATAATTAATTGCAAGTGATTCATGATCTTAAGCTTCCAAATCAAAAAGAAATGCAGACAGCTGATTCATATTTTTTACAGTGAGCAGTAATTTGTACCTAATGACTAGTAAAGTGAAATTACTGAGTGTGCTCAACTGAATTTCCTGAATACATCAGTGGGAGTTTTATAATTTTACAGTCAGCATGATATATTCAGAATCAGTTTAAAAAGTGACATTTGCTTCAGATTAGGTTTATAAATAAAATTAGAACTGAATTGGCAGTATTTTCATTTTAATCCCTTTTACTCAGGGATATATAATTTTGCTTTTATGTCTCTTTACGTTAATTAGAAATAGTTGCAGGCACAAGATTAAAACCACCATTACATGTCAACCTCCAAGAGCAAGGAGGGCATTGTCTGAATAAAAAATTAACTGTTCTTTCAGTTAAAGGAAACAAAACAAAACAAAAAATACTAACTGCTTTTTCTTGCATCTTTCCTGTGGATCAAGACTCCTGAAAAAGATAAGCACAAAACTTGTAATAAGCCTGTACATGTGCAAGGTTACAAGCTTGCTTCATGTTTGTTCCCTGTCTGGTGCCTCTAGCTGTATTTACAGTGTGGATGGACATCACAGCAATCTTCTCCAACCAATCATCCTGCAAATGTCTCTTCACACAATTCCACAGCCCAGATTTTGCCACACTTGCATTTTGCACAGTCTTTGTGTTGGTTATACCAGATCATGATGGCTATGGAGCATGGCCAATGAGTTGGTGCAGATTTGGGAAACAATCCCAAGTTCTTTCGTACCAAGAAAGCTGTGGGACAAATGGTGCAATATCA
>NC_141701.1:94286117-94368617 GCF_971803275.1 Cyanistes caeruleus
AGACACCCAAATTCCTCTTTATAATATTATTTGTAGAAATTTTATTTTAGGCTGTGTCATTTCTGCTCCATTTATATTTATTCCTACTATTGTCCAAGAAATGAGGGAGAGAAGGGTACTAATCAGAGCTTTCCACTCACTAGCTGACTTCAGTGTGTTCTCAATTTAATGATTGATGCTGGCTCCACTTTAGGTTATCTTTTATGCATTTCCCCTTTAGATAAAATGACAACTTCCTTCTGCTATGACTTCTTTGTTCTTCCACTTGTCTTCTTAATGCTGGGGCTTTAAAAAAAAGCAAACTGTCCAGTTGATGTGTTGAGGATGCTGAGACCTATGAACCTGTGCTGAGTTTGATTGTAGAATAGGGGAATGCAGCAGCTTCCTTTTCATATTACTTATGTTGTACTTAAAGAGAAATAATTACTTGCATTGTGTATTAGGTGAAACAAAACCCAAAACAGTAAAATGCATAAATGCATATATATGTATAATCCTAATTTTTGAATTGAAAAATATGAAAAAAATCACCCTTCCCTCTGAAAAGAACCCACTCACCCATCCACCCACCCATCCACCCAACCAACCAACCAACCAACCAACCAACCAACCAACAAAAAAAAACAGTAATAAAAAACCCAACGAAATGCCAAGCCTAAGCACAATAAAAAGTGGGACTACTTATTAGCAGTGCAAGTGCTAACCTGCCATTGTATCATGATTAAAACACCAGAAACAGTTCTAGACTGGGACATAATAGTATTGGAAGAACTGTAGCCATGTGAGAACTTAAAAGAACACCATGGATTTCAATCATGTTTCATCATCTCTTACCTCTCATTCTGCCACCTTGGCCAGGTTGTTTGGATGAAGTTATCAAATGTCTGCCCTGAGACATCTAATTAATGATCATTTAGAGAATTTGTCTGTCTAGACCTGTTTTAATCATGTTTCCTAGATAAAACTTTGGAGGGTGTGTCAGTTGTGGTTCGGATGCCACTTGGACTACACACTTCAGCACCTGGAAAACTTAAATGGATATAGAAATGAATTTATTTTACATATAATCTTCTTGAAAAATTCACTTCATTAGGTGTTCACACGCCTTCCCAGTTAGTAAAGAAGACTGTAAAACCTCTATTTGTGTCCAGAGAGTGCATGCATACCAAACTTTTCAGGGAAAAAGGAGTGCTTTTGGGATCAGCACAGCTTTTCTAGTATGTTCCTGTAATCCTCAGTTGCTGCGAAGCTTCTGGGTAGAAATCTCAGGTGAGTTTTTATATATATTGTAGCAGCTTTCAGAGCTCTTTAATTTATGCTTTTGATCAGGCAGTCTGTTATCCTCCGGGCATAAAGGTAGATTGAAGTCACCTTTTTCATACTTTCCCTAGACCAGGATGTGTATTGTGCTTCCCTGAGTACAGAAAGGTAGTTTGTTTTGAGCAGCACAGATGCTGCTGTCAAAATTAAATCAGTATGAATTAGTTCTCTGACTGCAGAGGCAAGCATCAGACTTGTCCTCCAAGCAGCTCCACTGCCCTGTTCTGGCACCTCAACATGTTTCTTTTAAAGCAGGGCCAAAAACAAGACACAGCACTTGAGATATATCCTCACCAGTGCTGAGTACAGTGGGACAATTCCTGCCCTGGTCCTGCTGGCCGCACTGTTGCTGATCCAGGCCAGGATGCCATTTGCTGTCTTGGCTACCTGGGCACACACTGGCTCATGTTCAGCCACTGCCCACCAGCTCCCCAGGTCCTTTTCTGCTGGGCAGCTTTCCAGCCTCACTGCCTGGTGCTGTTGTGTAGGACCTGACCCTTCACCTCATTGAACCTCCTACCACTGCCCTTTGCCCATTGATCCAGCCTACCCAGATCCCTCTGTGGAGCCTCCAGCACTCCTGCCCAGCTTGGTGTCATCCACAAATGGTCTGAGGATGCCCTTGATCCCTTCATCCAGATCACTGATAAAGATATTAAACAGGACTGGCCCCAATACTGAACCCTGGGGAACATCACTCTAGGCCAATCGCCAACTAGGTGTAACGCCATTCACCATCGCTCTCTGGGCTTGGTCATCCAGACAGATTTTTACAGGAACAGTGCAGTCATCCAGGTCATCAGCACACAATTTCTTCAGGAGAATACTGTGGAAGATGGTGACAAAACCTTTAGTAAAATCTAGGTAGACAACATCTACAGACCTTTTCTCATCTAATATGCAGGTTGCCTTGTCATAGAAAGAGACCAGGTTGGCCAAGAAAGACCTGCTTTTCACAAACCTTTGCTGGCTCAGCTGGATTTCCTGGTTGTTCTGTATGTGCTGTCTTTTTATTTTATGGAAGCATATGGTATAGGCTGACTTAACATCCCTGCTGCATGACCATCATCCTCACACCTGGTGGTGTGTGTTGTGCTGTTGTGTGGCAACACAGAATTCCCTGCATTATCTGGGATGGGGTCCTGTCATTAAGTGTGGTTGTGACCCCTAATGAACAACCTCTGCCTCTCATGGGCATGAAAAGAGAAAAGAGGTTGCTGTTCCTATTCTGGAAAATAAAGTAATTCTAATTCTTGGCAATTTCTCATTACATATGGTATGACTCATTTTATTACTAAGTTTGTTTAGCTTTGAAAATTTATGCAGTGCTTTGCAAAATACGACATGAGCACCTCTTGCCCATTGCCTTCTAAGCAGCAGAGGACTACAATTCCCTCTTTTTCTGTTCTGCTACATGGAGATAAGAAGTGCAAGATCATGTAACTGTACTTTCAAAAAATGTGATCAATAATAAAAGTTTATTTCCTTATTGCAAAGTGTCCTGTTCTTTGACTTTGAGCTCTTGCTACAGGTCTCAGTCAGACTAGATGAGGCATCTCTGTAAAAAGTTCATTATCAAAACTACATAATGCCAGAAGTTATCGGCTCTATTGAAACAGTTTTCTAGATAGAAATAGTATATATATGTATTTACTTCCTACAGCAGCTCAGTAATTTCTCTTCATTAAAAAGATCTGTAGTACTGTGGAGCACAAATCTTTGTACTGTGTAGCACATGCAGTATACAACAAAACTGGGAGCTGCAGTCAGACAATGCAGGCTTTTTTTGCAGTCAAAATGATTGTTGTCAGAGAAAAGGGGAACTCATCAGCTTGCACATTTGTGTATCAAGAATCTCAAATGGTGGGGGATGGTTTGGGGTTTTATTTAACACCATCTCAGAAGAAAATTGACCATTTTCATTCATATTAAAAATACTGTATCAGTAGTTTCAGAATTGGGGCTTTTTCCTTAGCTGTGCTTTATACTTTAATCCAAGGTAATTTATTTTAATATTAAACTGATCATATGACTTTCTTTCTGTGACACATTTAAATTTCTCAGCAGTGTTGAAATAGTGTTAACCTAGAAGTGAAGAGCCACTTACAGGCATGCAGTCTGTTGTGTTTTCTTCTTTGTGATTATGTTTAAATTCTTTCACTGCCTGTCTCTCTACTCAAGGAAAGGTAATGGTGCCTTGTTTGCAAAAACGTTAATCTCTAGTTAATTTCTCATTAAAAAAAAAACACAAAAAGCAATTTAATTTGTTTGTTAAAAATGAGTTCTAGCAATATGTGAAAATTTTCCCAATATTTCCTCCCAATTAAAAAATTAATGAAACTGGAACAGAAGAAAAAATATTTTTATAAGCTAAGACATGCATCTAATATTTATATGAGGAAAGATTGTCACTTTATCTTCAAGCGCTAATGTAATGGCAATCAAAATATAATAGATGCCATGATCATCATGATCTGGCCTATTATAGGCAATGGCATTTTTGCAGTATGGTTATTGTACAGATGCCTAATGCAGGGTAAATTATTCTATTGTGACCCCATATAATAGATACAAAGACCACAATCCTTTAAGGATTAAACTATCCAGGTGCATCTCTAACACCGTCTATGGATAGTGTAACACTATATAAAGTACGTATAGATAACAATCTGAGCAAGATATTTAGTTTTAAAAATACAGAAATACATATTTATGATTTTGTGAAGCTCCTCAGCAAGGTCCCTCTGCAGCATTTCTGGTCCCTGAGACCATTCAACCTTTCCCACCCTGTAAGTTTTGGGTAGATTCATACCGGATTTCAACTCTGCCAAAATTTGTTCACTAACTAATTGCTCCTCAAGAATTTTGGTCCCCTCACTACAAGAAGGACATTGAAGGGCAGGAGTGCTTCCAAAAAAGAGCAAAGAAGTTGGTGAAGTGCCTGGAGTGTCTAAAGAGGAGTGACTGAGGGTGTAGGAGGCTCGGAAGACCGCTCTACAACTACCTGAATGCAGGTGGTAGCCAGGTGGAATTCAGTCTCTCCTCCCAGGCAGTAGTGGGACAAGAAGACATAATTTCCAACTGTGTCAGGGTTGGTGTGGGTTGGACATTAGAAGGAATTTCTTAACAAGAAAGGGTGATTAGAGATTGAAATGGGCTGCCCACAGAGGTGGTGGAGTCACCATCCCTGGAGGTGTTAAGCAAAGACTGAACACAGCATTTAGTGCAGTGGTCCAGTTGACATGGTGCTGTTTGGCAAATGGTTGTACTTGATGCTCTCAGATGTCTTTTTCAGCCTAATTGATTCTGTGATTCTGTATGGTGATTAGAAACATGGATTAGTGGTGGACTTGGCAGTGCTGGGTTAATGACTGGACTCAATGGTCTGAAAGATATTTTCTAACCTAAACTATTCTATGACTGTATGTTTTTCTATCAATTAAACTCATCTAGAGGATATTTGATGATTCGTCTTTGAATCATGGTAGAAAATACCCATATATTACAACAGATTCAAATGGAAATCTTCTATAAACACTATCCTGAATTCTCAAGGAAAAACATTCAAATTATTTTAGTATTCAAAACAGTGTAGAATTAGATTTTCACTAGGCTGATGCTGTAATTTGCCTTCAGAAATTTCTAATAATGTCTCATGAGGAGTAAATTTAGTAAAAACTAGAGACAGAGAAATCTTTTCACAGGCAGCAAGCTGTGACTGTGCCAAGAAATTTATGCTAATATTAACCAAATAACATGTTCTGTTAGGATCTTCTACATCACCTGTATTAGCTATGCGAGGCAGTCACACTGTATGGTCCATTTCATTCAGATTCAGAAAAATACTCCTCACTGGAGTAAAAAGATGTCAGCCCAGGTGAGCTGAAAAAAATACAGAAATCAACAAATAATTTGTAGACAAAGTATAAACCATTGCATAACTTACAGCGAATTGTAAATTTATTGTATGCTTAATGATATAAGCCTGCAAAATACATTCCCCATTATAGCTGTAATGTCTTTATTCTTGTCCCTTGGTCCCTTTCAAACAGACTTCTAAAAAGATCCTAAACAGATTAAGGTGGCAGAATGATTTGTGCACTTCTAAACACTTGAGTATTTCCTGTAAGAGTTGTGAAGTATCACAGTAAGGCAAAGATGTGACATGTGAAAGCATGTTAAACTTCTGGGCAGAATTTTGTCAAAAGCATACCTCTTGGGTTGTTCTTTTATTGGGATTGAATCTTTATGACTTTATAGACAAAAAAACTGCCCTTTTTCATCTCATGCTCTACCATTCAACAGTTCCTTTCTATGTCAGAAAAAAAATTCCTTTTTGCTTCCTTTCTTTAGCAAGGAATAGAACCATACATATTGGATGTGGACATACGTATTGGATTGTGTGAACAATGCAAAATTTATCCTTTGGAATGACCTTTGGAATAACCCAAACCCATCTGGATATCTGCATAAATCAAAGCATGCAGAAAGGAATTACTCTCTGGCTGTGCAACACAGCTCAACTTCAAAGAAATGTGTGCCTTTCCTGCATCCTGCTTCTCTTTGGTCTTCTGCACTTCTTTCTTTGCACTTTAAATACCAACAGAACAACTGCGTCCTGCAGGTACTGATGAGATCAGGCAGCCTTTCTGCAGCGACAGCTCACACAGTCCTGCTCTGCAGGTTCCCTTTCTACAGAGTCCAATGTTCCTAACACATCTCCTGGCTCTGAGACTCTCATACAGCCAAAATCCCGTCTTTGCTGCTGCCACTAGAGGGATCTGTGCAGTTAGCTCCTGCTCCTCTCCCTTGAGTCAAACTGGGAGGAAGGCCAAAGCAAGCTTACCTGAGTACTGGTTTAAAAATTTCATTTTTTGTTTGTTTTCTTTTTTTGTTTGTTGTATTCTTGAGTCTGATAATACAATGTGCATTATTTATAACTTAGTTTCCTGTTAAGTTAGCTTTAAAACATTAGAGTTAAATGATACCTATTCATCAATTATTAAGTCCTGATTTGTGCCAATGGCAGCCAGGGTTTCCATCCAAACAGAAGCCAGGAATACCTATACTTTGAGGTCAAACAGAACTGCACATTCTTGACATTGGTCCCATCATTACCAAATTACCTCTTAGTTGCTTAAGTGTAGAACTGAAAAAAAAATTATATATTTCTATGCATGAGTAAACGGCATGAAAATTACTTTTTCAAATGTACATCCTGAGGGAAAAAAAAAACAAAACCAGAAGGTAGCTCTTCATATATGACAGGAAAGGAGGAGTGGTTTATACATAGTGGCTGTGAAAAGTAGATCTTAGTGTTTTTATACATACTATATAACAAGATTTGCAGTTCAAATCAGGGGCTTTTAAATTTCTTTTAAAAAATATTTGAATATTTAAAGATTAATTTTTTATATATGATTGAAAGGGGTTTTATAGTTTTGGGATTTTTTTCTAGCTGGTAATCAAATTAAACAAAGAGGGTTAAAAATTGAAAAATTATAAAATGTTTTGAAGTTTCCAGAGAACACTTCAGCAATCACTGCTGCAGTGGGAGCATTGTTTGAAGAAGCTGGTAAGAGCAGAAAAACTTCAACATTTCCTTGTTTGAAACTTCTTGTAGGTCAATAGTGACTGAAAATAATTACATTGGATTGCAGCTCCAGTCCAGTTCTTAGTGGACAAGTGTCCATGTCACAAAATCCACCATTGCAATTGGCAATAGTTGGCAGGCTCAGCAGAGAAGTCAAGGATTGAATGGGCATGGAAATTAAACTATTCTCCTGCCCCTAATTGTGGTCCTTTCAAGTCATCCTTGAGGAACATTGTTTGGGAAAAGTTTCACAGCCGTTGGCAATGCTGAACATGCCCTGTGGATAAACATTGAATTTCCATCTCCAAGGTCTTAATCTGACACATTTTGAAGCCTTAAAAGTCACACTGGGGTGGGGGAGCTGAGGGAAAGACACTTTTTTTTTTCTCTCTGTTATAGAAGTAGCACTTTCTTAAAAAAAAATAAATCCCACAGTTGAAATTAAGAATATAGCTCTTCTTCCAAAATACTACCCTGTATTCATACATATTAATTAAAACAATAGAGGTGTGGTGGGGTTTATTTTTTTTTAATGAATCCAGTCTTATTATTTTTTGTTCATGATGTATTTTGATATAAAAGTGATTATGTAGTTTAAGTGGATTACCTAAGTAACCTTCTTTAGATACAGCACTGATGGCCTAATCAATATGCTAGGACCACTTGTGCTCAAGGATGTGGCTGGAACCATGGAACAATACGGGAAACAGACACTTCCATTGGTTTCTCATGGATTTCAAGGATTTCAACCTGATAATAAAAATTCTTTCAATCTAATTCTCATTGAAACTGGACATAAAAATCCAAAACCTGTGAGCATTATCAGCTTGTTTTCCCTCCCACAGAAACAATAATATTTTTCTACTGTATTTCAAAATGGGTTTATAGGTAAATAAAATATATAAACTTCCTGCCCACTCAACAACTACAGTTTTACTACACTTTAGAGACTGATGACTTTTGATTTTCTTTTCAGTGAAGAGTAAGAAGCAAATAACATGGCTTTTCTTAATACTGGCTTATTTTAGTGGATTTCAGCTTAGGTGACCAACAACTGATGCATGGACTCAGACCGACAGGGAATCTGAATCATTTATTCAAAAGAAGCAAGCTGATTTTATACACTTTTTCAAGGCACAGTATTTCCTTATATGGTAATTCTCACTACATGACCTATCCCATGTTGCCATGTCAGCATCACGCTTTCTCAATGTCCTTCTACGGGGAGATCATGCACTGCTCACTTGTCAGTCAGCTTCCAGCAGGTTCCTCTCCGTAGGGCTCTGCAGTGACACCTCCTCACCCCAAGGTCAGGCAGAAACAAACCTCTCTGTGCTGCCATGTGCTTATTTGTGCTGCCATGTGCTTCTGCAGGTATGTCCCACAGCCCGCAGCTCAACTCCATCCCCTCTCCTCCCACAGGTGAATAGCTTTCTGGAATGATTTTTAGGATGAACCTCAATGGAAGACACCTCTCTAAAGAAATTGCCTAAAAGACTCTATTTTACCAGGTACCTCAGCCTTATGTATGATTAATATTTTAGTGATGATTAGTATCAAATTATTTAGGTAACAGTGGTCTAGATCAAGAGGTAAATATTCTGTGGTTGTTTGGTTTGCAATTTTTTAATGTTGTTGTTTGGGTTTGGTTTTCATTTCTTTTTAATGTTGTTTAAAAGCCAATCAGCACACAGGTTATTGTTGTACCCAGGGCAACAATAAGCATATACTCACTGCTGTGCTCTGGAAATAGTTTGCTTTTTTTGTGCAATTATTTATTTGGCATGTGAGACCATACTGTTCTAATGTTTTGTTCAGATATAACAGAATAATTCAATTTCTAATCTGCTGCTTTTAATGAGAAAATAATACATAACAAGTTTGAAAGTGACCTGTTAGTGGAACCAACTGCTTACTGATAACAAGTTTGTCAGTACTTGTGACATAGAAACCTGAAGCAAAACACTAAATGGAAATACAATGTTAAATGTCATTTTTCTTTTTGAAAATGCATGATTTCTTGCCTCTTGTTTGTTACGAATTGTATAATCTGGCATATGACTTCTGAGTTTCATGCATGGTCTGAGAAGTTTCCTAACATAAGCCATCAGACAGAAGCTATTTCAAAGGCTTCCTGGGTAAGTCTACGTGTCATACTAAACTTCAGTGACATGCCTTCACAAAACTTTGGCTAATTCAGCTTCAGCTCTCATGACTACAGGTTCATTTCTACCATTGAGAGAGAGTCCATGCCAAAAAATTGTAAAGACTTTCTGAGATCAACTGGAATTCGGTACTAAATCCCCCAAGAGATCCTGTTCTTCAAGATTTCCAACATGCTGCAGCAACTGTCCTCACACAACCAAGGTCCCAAAGGCACACAGTAGCTACCTTTTCCCAAAACATCTGTGAATGATCCACAGGTCTTCCAACCAAACCAACCAGACCAGTATTTCCATCACTGAGTACTGACAAGGTATACTAAGTTATATGATGTTAAACCACAGAGTTATTGTAGTTTAGTGTAGCTGACAATTATTATATTCTGAATTCTTAATTTGCATTTATTCTTTCCTTTGTTTTTGCATTTGACTCATCATATGACCACAAAAGTTTTAATAATTGTGCTTTGATGAACAGGGTTTTGTGCTTGCTGTTACTGTGCATTGGGTTGTTTTTGTAGGAGAAAAGTTGCCTCTTCTATGTTGTATCTCTATAAATATTTTTGGGAAGAACATATTTTTAATCCATATAAAGAAAAAGAAAGTTATATTCATGTTCATGTTTGAGAGCTAAATAGAGTTGAGGAAGATGAGGAAGAACTGTGAACTGAAAAACAGAGGCATAACTCTTTAGCCTTTTTTCCACTGTAGTACTGCTATTTTCTTGACCTTTGTTGATGTAGATGGCTTTGGGTAATTTTTAGGTCTTTGCTCTGTTCTCATCATTGCTCAAAGTTTATATCATCTGGCAATAAATTTTAAAAATTGTTTAAATTGTCATATTCTTCTTGAGGGAGTAGTAATTGGAAGATTGAAAAGTTTAAAAGTTCTGTAGCAGAAAGAGTTATCTCAAAAGATTATTAACAGCAGAGCTATTTCTTACACAATTTTATTTGTATGGTAATGATTTAAAATGGTGCTAAGCTGACAGTATAAACAGTTCTTTGTGGACCCAAATTGGCACCACAAAATACTATTCTCAAACTTGGCCCTAATCAGTACCTTTCATAAACGGCCCTCCCATACACTTGTGTTTCTCAACTGTTCTTTATATTCATTTCTTGTTTTGGTCTCCACTTCACTATAGCTGATATTTTTGTCCAGTAATGACTATTTACTATACTCCAAGGTCTCTGTTTTATTGTCCTCTTGTACTCCAGCTGACAAGGCCAGGGTGTTAATTAATAGACCCCTTGTTTTTTGTCACTTTTATTTTGTCTGATGATACTTTGAGAATCTTCTCTGGATGCAATCAAATTTCTGAAATACTCATTAAAGAACTCTGCCTCCATCCAAAGAGATATTTCAGTGAAACTCCTCAGTGAGATCAAATATAGTACTTGCTAAGGTTTTAGGATAGAAATTAACATTTCTTTTCTGATTCTAGTGTTCTAGAGCCATGTATTTATTTGGAATACCAACAAAATGAATTGTGTATTCCTTTCATTTGATCTTTTTGCAAGAAACAGTTGAATTTTATGCGCGATACTCCACCCACACACGTTCGATGGCACCCATTTGTGAATTTCTTTTTCCTCCCAACTATAGTAGGAACTGCTGCATCTCAACAATTTCTATGAGCTCCTTATCTCAGAAAATTGGTGATTGTCTATAGCACCATGAAGTTACTGCTGGCAAATGATGGCAATTTAATTTGTAACCTATAAACACATATATTGCACAGTGTAAGTGCCTTGGCTCTTATTTCTTTTTAAACATTTGTTGCTCTGAGCAACAACCATATTAATAGTGTTTTTCCTTCACTTATATTTTTATTTCTGTCATCTATTAATAATCATGTCCATTCAGACAGACTTATACTCATGCATGATTTTAGTAATATGAAATCAAATGGTCATAAAATACAATAAAAATGGATGAAAATAAAGGTTGTTTGTGGTTCCCATGGTTCACTCTAAGAATAATAAGAAAACTTAATGCTGATTGATGAGATTTGCTAGGGAAGATAGAAACTGAAGTGTCAATCAATTGTGAGATATTAATAGAAATTAGACACCTAAATTCCTTGAATAGTCCTAGTTTAATTTGGGAAGTTTAGTGGTAACATGTAAAATCAGTTCACTTAGAAACTGTAAATATTAAATTCTGAAAAAGTTTTTCTCTTCATAAAACCTATATTTGCTGACATAATTTACATCTATTTTATAGAATCACACTCTTTTATTTGCTTCAGTCTACCTATCAAAAAAGTTGTTAAATCTTTGATTAAAAAAATAAATATTCAAAATATGTAGATGGATAATTCTAGCAGCTTCTTATGATTATTGACCAGCATAATAAACAAGATGTTTGCAAGCTCTGAAATGAAAATGGAGTATATCCCCAAAGTAACACCAGATTGCACAAAGGATATATAAATACCAAAGCACCCAATGAATCTGAAAAAAGCCAATTTTGTTTATAGTCTTGTCATTCAAAGGTTAAAACATTGAAATTATGAATGGCAAACAAGTTATTTGCAAAGTGGAGAATGTTTCTGTTCTGATCATTCTCATTTCTTTGCTTAACTTCCTAAAGATTTTAGCTTTATAATACAGTTTCATATTTGACTTCTTCAGACTTGGAAACTTCTGTCAAAAATCAGAAAAGCTACTGGCTTTGTCAACAATAAATTTTGAAAGCTCTTACATAATTAGAAGACAGTGTCAACAGAACCAGACTAGTGAAGAACAGTGGTAGGGAGCATGTATATGTTTAAGACTCCTGAATCTTGGTCCTTTGCATTGACCACATCATACTGAGACCATGTCATCCATTTTATGGTCCTCTGCATTATTTTTGAGTACCTCAATTGTCATGCATGCTACCACGAGTTAGTCAACTGCCTATTGTTCTGAACATCAACTTTTCAGCATCATTTACTCTGTAGCTTCCTTGATGGAGTTTTTGCAGACTATGATGATTTGCAGCTTCACTGTGGTGTTTATGGGCTCAATAAAGAAAAGGTTCTAAAAAGATTATGGGCACTGAAAAAGGAAATACAACCTTTTCTTCAGGAGCACAGAGCAGAACAGACTAAACATTTTTGGAATTTCTTGCCTGCCACAAACAGATGATGATTCCCCACAGACATTCTTACTGATTTTATACCCTCAATGAAAGTCTTTAGGGCTTGAATAAAAATTTCAGATATATAACAAGCCATCTTCTCTTTACACATGAAGTTTGATGCTTTGTGACAAGATCTTGGAAGACAGGGAATGTCTTATTTTCAAACTTTAAAGACCAGCCATACATAGAAGTGGCTGATTTTTAGGCCTAGGTTTCACTGGAGATATCAGTGAACTAATGCACATTTCAGATGTTCCTTTGCCCTGCACGTAAGCTCCATGTGATATTTGCCTGGTGTTAGCTACAACTGGAAAGACAGATCAGGGAAGGACTTAAAAACTTATCCTGCTACAGATGCAGTTGCTTTCAGGTGACTTGGAATTTAAATTGCAGCTGCTTGTAGCAGTCTGACTATGTAAGTGTCTTACATCTTAAAGTCTGTATACATTTTGCTGAAAAATGACCCAACTTTATTTACCTTCTTTCAAGATTTAACTAGTCAAAGCAGTTATAGGAAGCTACAATAGATAGATTTACTTCCTGCACATTCACAGTTGTGTTAGTCTCTTCCTTTGTGCTGCATTTATAATATGTTGTGATACATGATAAAAAGAAATCTCAGTTTCAACCTTCCATTCCACAATCATTGGGAAAAGGGAAAAATTAATTTTGAACTGAGTTGTTGAAGAGTGTTTTTGAGATAAGCAAAAATCTAATGTGTTTTTGCAGAATATGTTTTCTATATATGTTCATATTAAAATGTATCAAGTTATTAATAAGATTTTTGGCATAGTTCAAATGTGTTTCCTAAGTTGTGATGTGATCTGAATTGCCAGCATATTCCTGAAGAACGTATGGTCATTTTTGCAAAAGGTCACGAGTATATTAATGGTTTTAAGTGCAAAGGTCTCAGTTATCTATGTCTTCTTGAACTGGATGTAGCAGGGACAGCTACAGGAAAGGTGATGGGATCAAGCTATCCCTCTCCCCAAAATCTCCTACCTGCTGTGTCTGACAGCACAGTATAAATATACACAGTTGGAGAAAAATCTCGGGAATCTGTGTGAACAGAAGTGTCTTAAATCAACCTCTGCAGTCTGAAGAGCTGTTGTGCTTTCCATTCTCACTTAGATCCAAAGATAAGACCCCAAGACATTCCAGTATTTGCAATCCTTCAGCTTCCAGGGGCTGCTCTCAATCCATGAGTCAAAAAGCAGGCACATATACAAAATTTCTGACAGAGCACTAGAAGCAGCAGCTGCCTGGGACTGTCACCTCTGTTATAAACTAGTTATTAACACTTACTTTAAGACTCATTATTTTCTTTTGCAATTGCAAAGTGGCAAGACTTTTATATACCAGAGTTAGCAGAAACAGATGTTATTGATGTACTATGGGTGATACACTTTCAACCACAGGTTTTTAATCCATTTAACCAAAACTCTATTAAAACCATACCGATGCTCCTCACTTGTTTTTTCCTCAGACTCCAGATTTTGGCAAGTTCTTCCAAACTTTCTTTGAAAATGATGCTTTTGATTTTTTACTTCTTTAATACTCGATATTGATTCATTATCATATTGCTTCTAGTGTCATGTTCTCACCCATTTAGATGAACTCTGTGCTTGTAGGTGAGTTAAATTTATGAAACCAGTAAGGTATTTTCTAAAAACCTTCCTTACTGTATTATCATGAATATGCAGACTCAATTCTCTTTTTAAAGTTCATTTTTATCATTATTTTTTTAAAAAAGTCTTTACATGTATTTCCAGATCAGGAGACTGCATTGCTCATGCGGTGTCAATGTACATGACACTTAACCAGAGAAGATGTCCTTTAGCAAAATGCTGCATCATGCCTTTGCATCGTGGCACAGCAATGCAATGCCATAGGAGCCAGGAAAATGTCAGACTTGTCATGCTGTTTCTGGTTTATGCAGTTCTAATGTTTGTTTAAACCGTAAGGTTTAATCTAGTGTCAGCGACTGCAGAAGGATGCACTTAATTGGCATCCTAGAAAGACGACATGCACATTTTAAGCAGGATGATTGCTGGGGAGCACATTCCCAGCAGTACATATCAATTACTCTGGATAAGAGGCACACCTACTTGCTTGAACTGACATGTCTGTTGCTGTCTGGGGCATCGCTTCTCCGAGGCTGTTCACAGGCTGGTTTGCACATGCCTGCTGGTGAGAGGAAAGGTAGCAACAGGGGAACTGCGGGTGTGCGTGCTGCCAGACATGCTCTTTGGGAGCATTTCTACTTGCCAACAAGCATTTGGTGGCAGATTTCCGTGGGAGGAGTTCCTATGGAAACAAAACGGATATTTGGTCTCTCCAGCTTGCTCATTCAGTTTGCATTAAGTTCAAGTGGTTTAAACTTAAACTCTTAATAATGCCAGCCCCTGTCTCTAAATCTACTCATAGTAGATTATGGGAGTGGAACAATATTCTTGTAAATTCGTATTATCTTTGTTATTTTGCAAGGTACAACCACTTGTTTCCCTGGTGCTTCATTCTGAGAACTAATTGAGTCCTATTCATTAATTTGTTGCTTTTAAATATTCTGATAATTAACTTTGTAAAAAAAAAGTATCCAGGAATGTAGCCACCTATTAATTTCAGCAATGGCTGGGTATAGAAATTAATTTTTCTGCCATCACATAAGTATTAAATATGACTCTTCTTTCCTCAGGTATTTAGAATGCAGAGTCAAAAAAAAATCAAAAAAAATAAATAACCACTTCTCAATTAAATAAAGGCCAGAAGCAAGATCTTTTGTTTGTTTGCTTATTTAGGAGGTTAAGAAAAATATTAGAATACATGGTAAGTAATAATAATTGAGAAAGGTAGAGATAATAATTATTTGCCCTATATTGTATATGTATGGTGTCTAATTACATAGTTTTGCTATATCAGTTATTAATATTAATAAAGTAATTATTTGAGGTAATGTGTGTCACATTGTGATAACATAATCCTTTGCTCCACAGATGTTTCTGTTAAGTGTCTGCAGATCAGTTCACATCACATGATATTAACATGTTATACGGGAAGTGCTTTTCAAAACAAGGATAAAAAGTGTTAGAAAAATAATGGTTGATTATTTTGTTCTTTCATTTACTTAAGCTTAACAGATTGAAGAAGCACGTCAGGTTTGTTTTGAGATTTTTTTTTTTTCCCAGGAAGATTGAATGTGAATCTAGCATGCAGATGGCGTGTAATTGCATTTCCTGCATTGTTACTATATGGGTTTCATTACTTTTTTCACAGCAATGCACCGAGGTTTAATCACCCAAGGCTAGCATTTGCTGGTAAGATGTGTGTATCTAGCGGTCTTGCTCAATGGTCAGGGAGCTTACCCCTTGCCTCACACACTTCTTCCATTATTGCTGTACCATATGTTCTTTCCAAATCCAAAACAGAAGAATCATAAGTACTAAATTTACCTGGGACTAAGCTGAAACATTCCAGACAGTTACAGAAATACACAGTAATACTTGACGTCTCGTCTCGGGAGATTTCTTTTGCCTCTCTGTTTTGCCCAAGACAAGGAGTTATCAAACTGAACTTCTAGAGTGCAAATTAGGGTTATCCCTTTTTTGAGAACGTACTTGCTCATTCTGACTGCTTGTGAAACGAGCTATGAAATTTGCTTCATCTCCCCTGATGTTTACACAGGCGAGAAAGATTTTCCCACACTTGTGTGTATCTATGATTTAACTACAAATGACATTGTACTTCTCTAACATTAACCCCTTAATCTAGTACATTTCTACAAATAACCACCTGTAGTCAATTCTTTATTCATAAGCCTTATCTGTTGTTACAGTATATAATCTGTGAGAATGCCCTAATTTTTATCATTCTCTAAGCCTGTCATCATGGCTGAGACAAGGCTTATCCCTCTGAGCAGATGAGATTAGTCGATCATGTTGAAATCAGAAGAGGGATTATAATGCTTGTAATACACTGAGTCAAATTAAATGCATTTTGTTTGTACATCAGAAGATCTTGTTGCTAAGGCTTTGGTGTCTTCTGCTGACTCTATAAATTGCCAATAAAACATATGAAGGATGGGTGCGAGAATGAAAAGTCAAGCAAAAAGCAGAAACAATTAAATATTATTTGGTTTATTTAGCCTATTGAACTAAAGGCATAACTGTTCTGATATCACCAACAACAACAAGGTTTTCACCAAAGACATACAGTGATCTACACTGAAAATTATTAATTTTAATTTATCTTTGAGCAGCTCAAAGGACATCTTTTCTTCTGAGAAACTTCTTGACTCTTTGTATTTATCCTTTTTTAGACAGGTTACCTTTGCCCTGACTGTTTTGTCAGTATGCAGCATAAACACAGGGTACTTTTGGGCTGTGATGCAGAAGAAAGAAAATACATATACATCAGAATATATAAATATCTTCTATATTTCTAACACAAAGCCATAAAATTATGAATCAGCAGGTAATGTAATTCCTTCTGCTACCCAACCTGGTGCTTCTGTGATACAGAGTGATACAACAGCTATAGCTGTTCCTAGAGAATAAAATTTATATGGAACCACACTTCCCAGTAATAGCCACCATTTTTTATTTTGATCCCTCTGGATGAACATTCAGAAGCTGGAATACTTATCTCAGCCATCTCTGCATTGTCCAAAATACATGCTTCAAGAAATTGAGATGAAAATATCAAACAAACAAGATTATTTGCCAAGTCCCATTCACAAATTTGAAAGTGAAAAATATTAACCAAAAACCTT
The DNA here is from genome assembly GCF_971803275.1 of Cyanistes caeruleus. Taxonomy (NCBI): domain Eukaryota; kingdom Metazoa; phylum Chordata; class Aves; order Passeriformes; family Paridae; genus Cyanistes; species Cyanistes caeruleus. Next base: position 94,303,093 of record NC_141701.1, read on the forward strand.
GAGGAAAAATGAATGTAAGAATTAGGTAGGAAGTATGTGTATGGTATGTCTTACTTTTTTAGCCGTGGGGTATAAGAATGGTCTATTATTTGGCTTCTAGGTAGAGACAAGATGTAATTCAGTGGAAATATACTCAATTTAGAAAGGGCAATTACATCAAAGGTCACAAGGTAATTTTAATTATCCTTGTAATAACTAACCATAATAAAACTAAGATTTTTGACATCAGTGGAAGGAAGCAATGCCTAAATTAAAGGAGTTGAGGCTTCTCCCAACTTTAAAAATCCGTGTGTTTTGGTAGGTTCTGGTGGAATGCAATCCCCTGCATGCCTGCTGTAAACAAAGGCTCTTAATTATCTGAATCTCTTGGAGCCTATAATACAATCCTTGTGGAGCTGTATTAAATATGTGAGAGCTATGAGATTTCTACATAAAGTAGCTTATAGACAGCTTGGACCACACAGGTTTGCTTTCATCTCCAGGCTATTTTCCATATGTGAGTTAGGCTGAGCTCTTGCCTTTCCACGAGCATAACACTTTAGTTGGTGATCACATTAATCCTTTCACAGTGCTTGCATTTTTTAACATTTATTTTTGATTACTCAAAATCAGTGACAATACTTGCACCTATTCAGAGATTTTTCTTCCAGAAATTGTCCTCTAAGGCCTGTGAAAAGTAATGTGCCTAATATATATCCCAAGCAGAAGTAGGAAAACTCCTAAGAGTGTGACTCTGCAGTGGCTGGCCTAAATAAAAATATGGACGTTAACATTAGGCCATCTTTTGTTCTAGAAAAGTTTTGGCTATGTGTCATTCTACTCAGAATCCATGAGCAACACTATTGCACTGTATCATACACTTCAGGATTATTCCTCTAACGAGACCTGGCTTTTCTACAGTCCGTGAGAAGTACCATGCAATACCTCAGGATTAAGTTGACATGAAAATTAGGGTTTTGTTAGAATTTCTGAGAGCTAGGAGAGAAGGATAATATGCAGAAAAATTTTGAATGGATTGTAAGTTTTCCAAATTTTCTGGTAAAAAATATATACAGATGTTTCTTTAGATATTTGTCAAGATATTCCAAATATATATCTTTCAATAAGCCCTAGCTCTGAAAGAATGAGTTAAACATTTAGCTTCACGCGTAGTGAATAAACTTGTAAACTTCATAGATTTCCTTTGTTTCAGCTTGAGAGGTTAGCCAGATAGTGCAGATTATTTTATTTTTTTCAGCTGGAGGCAGAATTGTTGATGCTTCAGGTACCTGTTTTACTGCAGTGGTGCTCCTCTACACAGAACAGCATGACAGGAATCACACAGGAGTGAATTCAGAGTGCTGAGACTAACCTCTGCTAGCACTCCTCCTCTTCAAGTCTAACCCTTCTTTGCTCAGTCCTGCACAGCTTTTTCACTGTTTCTAACTTCTTGTTCACTGCTTCTACTCTGTTCCTACCTCTTAGTGAACTTTGCTTTGGCCTTCTGGTTCTTGGAATACGTGTTTTACCTCTCCTTTCCCCCCCACCCCTTCCCTTCATAGGCATCACTAGGCCTTAAATTTTGGGCCTTGAAAAACAAAATGAAATATTGTCTTATCATATCAAGTGAGGTTTTGCTTTATATTTAAATTGCATACTGCATTATATTGAGATAAAAACAGAAAGATGAGATCCAAGATTTTGATAATTGAAAATGTTAAGACTGCTAAACTCTTGGTGGCTGGGAAATATGATGTGTATTTCCTTACCCATTTCCCACCCCATCAAATATATGCACCTTCTACCCTACAAACTCTTTTTCATTACTGTCCATATATGTGTGCTGTGCTCTTTCAAAGACCATAAAAAATATCTCCATCATTAATCTGCAGAGGGTTTATTTGTTTTGGCTGTTTATTCCTCCTTTTGGAAGTTTATGCAATAAAAGAGTTGCTATAAACTGCACAATATAGGTCTATATTAAAAGATAGATGAAAATAAAGTTATATTATTCCAGGCATTTATATGAATGTACAGTGACCACTTCGGTTTCATTATTTCAAATACAGAAATGCCAAGGTTATAAATCCTTACATTTCAACACAAGCATGGTTCATTCCTAGAGGTCAAGACAGTTATTTCCTCCCTAATGTTTAAGTATGCAGTTAAGTATAGTTTGTCATAGAAAAATATATTTTATTCATATACAAGATACCAGACACTGGACTTTATCCATATATGTGCATATATATATATATAAAATTTTTTTTTCAAGTGTTAATTTCTGTCATTTGATAATTTTGAGAGCCTTCTCAATTCACTTCCCCAGTACATAATTCAAATATGCCTGTCAAATATTTGGAAGTATCATGAAACTCTACTGCAGAATGCCAGAATTTAGCAACAACAAAGATTACTAAATAGTTTGGTTACTAACTTGAAGAGGAAGACACCACACTAAAAGTCAGGTACAAGGTGAGCCTGGATGGGAGGTCATAAAGATGGATAAAAAGCACAGAGACAATGAGGATGTGACATTTCTCCTAAACCTTTTCTGTAGTACCTGGCTGTGAACATACAGTGTTTTTTAATCTTGGGGAGGGAGTGATGTACAAGTGTCTAGTAGAATGACCAATGGTGAAAGCAGATAAAATAAAATGACAATACAATTTGATATGAAAAATAAAATATATCATAAACCAAAATATTTCTGTCAGTAAATTGCCTTTAGGAAACCTTCTGGCTGTAGCTACTCAAACATGGCCACTAAAGGGATGTCTGCAAAGGTTTTTACCTAACTCCAAAGAGTAAAAACACTCATTCTTTTCTTCAGCAGTCTATCCATAAATAGTCTTATAACTTTAAATTAGCTATAAATTATAGCTGAGTTTAGTATCTTTAAAAATAAAAATTTTTAAAAGTGCTTCTTCTGAAGGAAAGAAAATGAAAATTAAAATGGACCAGTTTACCAACTTCTCTTGGTCCAACATCACCCACCTCAACAGCAAAAACTATGCTGAAGCATCCATGACTGCAATTTCTTTTAGCATGCATCTCTCTCAGTCCTGCTGTCAAGCCTTCAGTTTGCTGATGACATTTTCCCTTTGCAGTGATGAGCATTTTGAATATGTAGAAACAGCAGTAAGAAAGTGTAGTATAGATCTCAAGGAGATTAGGCCAAAGCAGCCATCAATAATTTCTCATCTGACAGAGGTGATAATTGAGGTAAGCTGTATAACTTGAAGATTTCAGTTTGGTTAAAATCGCCCTATTAGCTTCTTAATAGTGTTATTAGTCAAATAAATTAGGCTAAGATCTTCCAAATAACCTTGGCACTGTGTATATTAAGTATGCTCAGTCTTGTACTACATCCACTCTAACAGTGCATTACCAGAAGAGATGGTTGTCATCTTGCATTCTATTCTGAATGTGCTTGCTTTTGGGCAACAAAACATCACAGATTTCAAATAACAGAGCATAAATCTGTTTTCAGATAAACAAATGGCAACAAATCTGGTGATAATTTATGGTATAAATGTTAGGGAGTATCAGTGACTTTTTTTCTTGGATGTTTTCACTTACAGCTATAATGACACAGCCTCCTCTTAGTTTGCAATCTTGCCAAACTGCTCAATTCATGCTCTCCATATCAATATGTTTCTAATGCACAAAGCACTGTAGCAGTGTTTTTCAAGTTTAGGAACAGATTTTACACATGGTCACCAACCACTTAAAAGTGCAAACATAAACATGACCCTAGAGGAAGGCAGGTGGTCCTAAGGACTGATTCTATTAGTTCTGAAATCATGGCAAAAATCTATTATTTTAGCATCTCTCACCACCATGTTCTTTGTTTCTCACGAGAGACATGTTCAGCAGTATTCAGTATCTGACATAGTATCTTAATATTCTTAGAAGAATCCAACACTAAAGATGTATATACTTTATAAATACATTTTGAGACTTTTTTTTAAAGCATCATTTGGACTGTGTCCCTTTCCGTTAATAATAACTTGTGGAAGTGGTGGGAAGCACAATAAAGGAAAGACTTTAATGCAAAATATATATAAAAAAAGAGAAAATCAAATATGCTTGGTGGAAATGAATGCTCATAACTGATATTAAAAAGGATTTATATGCTAACTATACAAAGAATAAATGTGTTTTTCCTTCTTAAATATAAATAAAAGGATTTCTTTAAGATAAAAGAAGGAAAGTTATATTTTACATCTCAGTTTCTTATCATGTAGCCCAATACAAAAATTTATACATTATAGATTGCAAGGCTTCATTTGTATATTTGCATAACCCAGTTACAATGGCAGTATTTTTCTTCCAGCCTTTACTAAATGATGGCTACACAAGCACTTTGAATTTAAAACTCTCTACTGTATGTAAAGTGAGGTACATGCTTTTACCGCTTGTCAAAACAATCCTGAAATCCCATTTTCCTTTAATAAAGTATAGTTTTGTCCTCCAGAGGTATGCTTGAATAAGATGTCATAGTCTGTTTTTGTTCAGGATTGCACCCTGCTGATGTTCTTAGGCAGCAAGAAAATTACCTTATTGAAACATATTGCTGGTAGTGACTATAGTGCCAAATTTTGCATTGGTATTACACACATGACATATTCAGAGACCTTTGAGTAAGACCATGAATATCAAGTGATTGAAAAGATTATACAGTTTTTTTTCTTTGGGTAGAAAAGGTTGTGGTTCTGGATGAGTGTCTTTCAGATCAATATAATTATGTCATAAAAAGATGTAACAAAATAGTTACTTTGCAGGCGTTCACACTTGCCTGATTTCATACTGATTTTATTCTGAGTAGAATTATTTTCCTTGCATCGGTTGCACAGTTGTTATTTTAGAGGACTGGGGTGTGTTTTCAAAACAGTTACATAATTCCAGGACCTCTGCTAGATGGGAGCATCCAAATAGGTAATAGACTGTTTATAAGGTTTCCTTTTCTAGAAAAAAGATACATAGCCTTAAATTACCGTAGTGGAGGTATATAGCTAAATATTCTCACACATACACACACACACAAGTTATGTATATGTGCACCCAAATTCATATGTGTCTGTATGCACAATGGAATAAATATACTCTTTATGAATCCCATATAAACATTTTATGAGGGCATATGCTAGTACTAAAATGAGGTGGTATAGAGGTCTAGTTCACTTTGGGTAAAAATCCCTGAATTTCTGGCTGTAGCAGGTATTTGGAAGCTGCAAACAGTGTGATAATATTAAAAATTCATGATATGTGGGTTGAAAGTGTTATTTGAATGCTGTATTTTTCCCTTAGACAAATTTAGTTATGCATGTGCTAGTTTTGTGACCCTACAGACTGATAACTCACTGCCAAAAATCATCAGAGGCAGAGATTTGGCTGGCCTGCTTGGCAAAACACTGCCATTCTAGGAAGCAAAGTTATGATAGTAACTCTTGATGGTCACTGGAGTGGCATCAGAGAGAGAACACTATGATTTGAAAAAAGGTAATTAGAAATTTTAGGGGAATTTAGAAAAAGTTGAAAATAAAATCGATAAAACTGCAGCTATTTGCAGATAAAGGAAAAGATGCTGTGCAGAATGGTTCCCATAAACATTTCACGTGCTAGAGAATCAAGTAAAGCTATCAAGAATGCCTGATTTTTCCATTAGCTTCATTTCTTTTTAAAGAGTTGATCTCTTGACAAGCAATCCTTCCTAACGCCACTATGAAACTCTTCCACAAAACATTCATTTAAGCCTGCATTTATCAAGAGATGGGTGGCTGCCCATAATCCTACTTTGGGTTGCTCCAAAATTTAGAAAAGGGGTTTGAAATAGAATCCAGAATTTACCAAAGGGCTTATTGTGGCTTTGGATCCCCTGGGTTTAGCACCTCTAGAACTTGTCTGATATCTAAATCCAAACTGTCATCTCAGATGTGTGATCTGGATCAGTCTCTGACAACTACTGAAGATGCTCTGGGTCACTGTTCCCTAACAGCCTTCCAACAGGAGCAGGGCATGCAATACACCCAGGGCATACACATATAAAACCTTCATCTGGATAAACAGGATTTATGAAATGCTTTCCCATGAATCTGTACAAACTTGACTCAAAGCCCCAGGAAATTCTTTCCATTGTTTTGTTGTTCTACACAGGCTGTAGTGCCAGGAGAAAGGACAAGTTAACCTTTGATTTTTTTGGGGGAGAATTTAACACTGCCAATAATGTCTGTGGCACAGCTTTCCAGGTTTTTCCTTCTGAATGGTTGCACTTATTCACATTACTGTGCTATAGTATTTCAAAGCACTAAATCATATTGAATTTACAGAACAAGTAAAGACCTCACTTATTTACTCATATGATAACACAAATGTCCTCAAACAGACATAAAAGGTTAAAATTTAGATTTAGGGTGGGGTAGAAAGATTAACTATAGTTTAACGTGGCTTCTTACAAAGGTATGTAATTTTAGAGCTACAATTTTCTATTTAGTGAAATGCATTTTCATTCTTTGTAGTATTTTATTCTAAAAGCACATAGTTGCATTACATTGCAATTTCTATGCTGATTGTCACTCTTTTTATTTAGACTACCTATTTACATCAAGCATCCTCTAGCTATCTTCTGTGTCTCCTTTGTGTCTGATTTCTGAAGAGGAAAACTGTGTACTAATGTGTGCAGTGTGGGCAATAAACATGATGAATTCGTGCAGTGGCAGTGCGGTGATCCTCTGGGAATCACGGAGATGTGGTGGGTTGGCCCCCATGACTGGAGTGTCATAATGGGGGGCATACAGGCTTTTGAGGAAGGACAGGATTCAGGATGGGAAGATGAGAAGGCCAGGGTGGGTCAGCCTTTGAGAAATGTGGTTTAGTGGAAAGCTTCTGTGATCATGTCAGGAGGGCTGGAATTAGATAAGCTTTAAGGTCCTTTCCAACCCAAGCTATTTTACGAGGAGAAGGAATCTTCCTTTAGGTGAGAGAGCTGCTGGAGTGCATGGAGCTCTGTCTGGGGATGGAAGACAACAGAGAATTTATGGGTAAAGATAATAAGTCTTTTGAATACTTCTCCATGCCCATTTCTGGAGTGAGTCTGTGGGACAGATGCATCAAAACCTGACCATGCTTGGTCCTGCTGTTTATGAGCTTTCTCACCTAGAATACAGCAAACAGGCATGTTGCTTATTTCTTTATTCTGTTTTGTGTCAACACCAGAACTGACAAGGGTGAGGGCATTTGGGGACTACCCTCACTTCCTTAGAATGGCCTCTGATGGGATCAGGAATGAAGATACGGATGAGTGTTTCACAAGCGGAGATCTTTTTTTTCTCATATATTTTACCCTCTTTCTCCATCTCTTCTGACTGGAACCAAGAAAAGACTGGGTCTGACTTGAGTATAAGGCTAAGGCAGACCACTGGCTCCAATGGCCCAACCTTCAGCATAGTACAGGCCACAATATCCACACCCCTCCCACACAGGTGATCTCTGTGTCAAACCAAGAACTCAAGCTTTTGTATAGAACTGTCTTTTATGCTATTGTTTACCTTAGAACTACTTTTGTAGACTGATTATAGTCTGACTTAATATAAAGTCAGTCTGATGATAAGGGTTAATCATCCAGGTCACTGATTTAAGCAGTTCTTTGGCTACATGTAGAAAACCAACAAGTTCCCAGATTGGCTCATTCCTTACTCTCCATTTCATTCAGTTTTATACCCTGCCTTCATTATAACTGTCATCACCCATTTTCATAGTAGATATTTGGTTTTATTATCCAGTGGACAATTTGGGGCAAACCCCAGTATCTGCACCAGCTGGACTGAGGAAATTGTTCTGACAACCTTTACTGGTGATAGCCCACATGCCCTGCAGGTTCCACAGAGCAGTTCAAATTTGTTTCATGTCTCTTTCATGTTGGGCCAGCCCTTCATTTTCATATCATTGTCATTTCTTTCCCTGACTGTGATTCCACCAAGCTCTGCAGATAGGCACATCTTTGCTATATCATATTTGTGGTCAGCAAAAATTAATAATGTGTTTCCTGCCGTTATACTTTCTGCACTGCTCCATGTGTCCTACTTTACAAAGCATGACCTACCAAACTCCCTGGTTCTATAGGTTTGGAAATCATTCCTTTAAATATCCTTCCCTAGTGAAGCCATATCATTTCACTGTATTTATTTCCTTTGTAAATATGTTCCTTTTCCTCTCATATAAACTCTCGTTCAGTTATTATTCCCTTATATGTATTTCATATAAATTTTGGTTAGTCCTCACTTACTCTGCAACAAGGAGATCAATTCAGTACATGACAATTTTATTACATCAGTGTATTCATTTCCTTTATAAAAGTAAATCACTCTAGTAGATTCACTGCCCCACAAGGTTGTACCTATAGATCACTGCATTAACTCCCCACATAAATAAAGACCATGTCATTTTAGTCACTTACACTACACATAAATGTGAACAAATTCTCTTTAAGGCATATATTTAAGCAGTATTTTATTCATAATCACTTTGTTCAGGGGCTAATATGTGCTCATTTCTTCATTGCAATTCAGTGATTCTCTAGAGAGCTGCAGCTAGTTCCTGCAGGACTTTGCCTGAGATATACATACACATTGTACAGCTCCACTCCCTCCTACCCTGCTATTGCTGCCTCTTTCTTCAGTTTTTTCTCTTTTTTTTTCTTTTTTTTTTTTTTTTTCTTAGCTTTTCCTTGGTGATTGCCTTTTTTTTGCTTGTTTGGCTTTGCTCATCTCAGAGTTTTACTGTGAATTTAAATGAGGGCTGAGATTAATAGCCAAAATGGGGACCTGGACCAGGAAAACACCTTTCCTACAATCTCTGAGCTGTCCCTTCATTTTCAATTCCCTGTCCCGTTTGAGCAGGCTCAGTGAGAGGAGTCAGCTGTACATGCTGTGCCATGGTTCACCCCCTGAGAGTCACACTCTTCCCTCTGCTGCTGCTCCATGTCAGTGCATGTGTCCAGTTCTCCCTGGCACACAGCAGGAAGGGGAACAGATAAGCATATAACTCTGCTTGGCTCTTCTCTGTTCCTTTTACACCTCTGAAAGCCTGCCCAAAACTTTCTTAAGCTCAGCATGCTTCTAAATAGAGATTTCTGCTATATGGATCGGAGTTAATACAAATATGTTAAATGCATTTTATGTGTTCTTCCAGAATCAAAGTGCAAGTGCTTGACCTGAGCTGCAAGCTACCAGCTGATTCCAAGTCAGAATAAGGTGTTACAAGCCCTCAATTAATTCTGTAAGGAAAGAGAGGAAAATTCAATCATTTCAACTAGCTCTTCAACAGCACAAAAGGGAGAACAGCTACGTAAGGGTTAAAATTAAGCAACCAAATAAAAGCATCAAAATCGAGCAACCAAACAAAACCCGCAGTCCTGACTTATCTCTCAAGGACTGCACGCAGTCTGCCCAGGCTTTTCTTTTATCCCAAGTTGACTATGTGCTCCCTTGAGTCTCCTTCCTGCTCCATGAAAGGTCATATGGCAGCATGATGCCATCTCTGCAGTCTCCCTCTTCTTCAAGTTCAGGTCCAATGATTTCAGTGTGTTTCAGATGCAAATTGTTCTAAATTTTCTGAGATCTGAAGAGAAGTGCTACTTGCATTTCTTTATATTTTGGAAACTGTCATGGGAAGGTCTGCTCGGCTGCAAATTCTTCCAGTGTTTCCAGTACAAACGCTGAACTATATTTTGGTCAATTGCAAAGTGAAAATTACAGTCACTCATACTGTAAAATTGCCTTAGCTTTGTTTGCACTGCTGTAGTTCAACAGTGTGATTCTGAAAATCCTGAAATTCTGAAAATCTTTTCGTTCATTTGCTTTTAGCCCTCACAGGTTAAAGTACCAGGTAGAGGATGAGCATTTTTTACTCCCTTTCAGACAAGTACATTCTTGTATTGTATCCTGTGATTATATTCCCCTTCTGAGGAAGTGGAATATAATCACAGGAGGATATTGGTCAAATCAGTTAAACTTTTATAAATCTTTTCAACAGTATAAATAATAATATAATATAACACTGAAACTAGGAAGCATTTTTTTTTGTGATCTCTTTACTTGAAAGGCTATATGCATATCAACAGGCAATATGTGGAAAGCCAGAAACATTTCCATTCCTTTAGCCTTCTAACAAAGTGATGGGCACAAAAGAGGATCATAAACAGCACTTGAAACCTGCTGTCTGTTCTGTTTCTGTAACTGCTACAAACTGATTATTTTTTAAGTAGCCACTTATGTTGGTGGGTAATGTCTGTCTTCCCCATTCATGCCACGACAAAACAAGCAAACAAACAAAACTCACTACAGAAGGTGGTCAGGAGCCTGGGGTTTGGGGTTTTTTGTTGTCTTGGTTTGGTTTGGTTTTATTTTGTATGTGTGTGTGTTGTTTTGAGGTTCTTTTGGTGGGGTGGGGTTGAGCAGGGGCGGGGAGGGCTTTTTTTATTTTAGCCAAGAGATCTACCTTGCGCTGTGTTTTCCAAGTAACATTCTGCCTAATTCATACAGACAAGCAGGCTACGTTCTCAGTGCAGCAATAGCTAAAGTAGCTGGGCTGTCCCTGCAAATGAGAAGAGCATTCAAGTGCAATGTGTGCAAGAGCACCATGCAAGAATCAGAGCCCCAAAAGCCATAGCACCCCCAACCTGGAGTCCAGGCAGTGTGAAAGGGAGTATTGAGAGAAAGGCAGAAAATGAAGAAAGAATGTCCCTGTGGCTTTGTCTGGAGAGGGAATTAAAAAAGCAAACAGAAACCAACAACCTACAAAAGACAAACATTCTACTAAAAAACTACAAGGCAAGTTCAAGCATTGGGGCCCTCACAGTAGGAAACTGGTCACATGGGTAACATCATGAAATTTTACTGCAAAATATCCTTTTTTTTTTCTTATTTGAAAAGACAAATTATTAGCATTTTTAAACAATTTCAATATGTTTAATGGCTGAAAGTTAAGCTCAAACTGTTCCGCTTACTGAATAAAGTGCTAGGTCTGTAAACAGGAATCTTAAGTTACCCCAAGAGTACACTCATTTTAAATTTTACTTGAAAGCGGGATGTACGTTTATTACAATTTCAAACAAAATGCTAATGCCATTAAACAAATGAGGTTTAGGCAAATTAACTGCATTTTAATATTCTGAAAGCCTATGATATAGGACATTGTGTTACGAAACATTGGCTAGAAGTATCAGTTGCAAGTGGGATTTTCATTGCTGTGAATCTCAGGAGAATATTTGTAATTAGTATCATTTGCCTAATACTTCAGGTTAATTAGAATATTTAATTGAATAGCTGTAATCTTCAGAGATGACTATATTATGATCAAATTAGTACCATCACAGCACACGCTGATCACTGCTGCAGCCTGCCTCACTTCTGCTAGCTATTCAGCCCTCTGGAGCGTTCAGCAACATAAGAAAAAATCTGTTTCTTACACTTTTGAATTTTAATGATCCATTTGAACTCTGCCATCAACATTTAATTATTCTAGAAAAAAAAAAGTCCCAACCATGGCTCCCATATGGCATGTTGGCAAATACACTTGCCCACATTGGAGTCTGCACCTCTCCAGCAGCTCAGTGAAGAGATTTAGCTTTTTTTTTTTTTTTCTGAAAGCAAGAAGGCCTTTTTTAATAGTGTTTGCAAATACAGACCATATGAAGCTTCACAGAAAAGGTTACTAGGATACTATTGAAACACTATTAGGAACAGATGAATTGATTTTTAGAATGTTACAATGGATTTAATCCTGTAATGTCTACTACTGGACTTTTGTATTGTGTCCAAAAGGTTTGAAGGAGTCAGGTGCCTCTGCAACTAAACCTTGTTAGCTAGAAATGCAATTAATTTTGGGGGAAGAAGGGAAAAGGAAGAGAGGTAGAACGGATGGAGTGTGCATATTAAAGTCTTTACAGCCAAATCACAGATGCCGAGTTCCTGACCTAACCAGTTGCTGTTGTTTCATTTTCTATAAATACACATATTTAGCAGCTGCAGATATTCTTGGGGTTAAACATTCACTGCTGTGGAAGCATTAGGGTCAAAATCCTGTTACACTAAACTAGCTGGATCTCCCCACCCAATTCATTGCTTGTCACATAAGGGTATCACAAAAAAAAATGTCAAGAGAGTAAGCTGGGCATGCTACAAAGGATGTTGTTTACATAGAGGGGTCCCAGGGCTCAGAAAAGCTTTCCTTCTTCTCCCCCTTCACCAAGCTGCTTCAGGATATGCAGCCTAAGAGGTCAGTTCTGTACAATTCTGTACAACAGCAATGTAAAAATTGATAATTGCTTTAAAATTCAGAATGCCCTTTTGAAACTGATGCTATGCTGCAAATATTTCCACAATTAATTGTTACTATCCCAGGGGGCAGCGGCAGTGAGGGACAGATCAGTTTTAAGGGAAACACTCTTTACCTGCTGCTTGAAAATGAAGAGGAGAAATATTTCCATTTGACAGAAACAGTTTGCTACATTGTACTATGCAAAGCTGAGACTTAGGGCTCAAAGCTCAAGCATTGCTGTCCTACAGAAAACAGTAACCCAAATAAATCCTCACAGTTTTTTGTGGCACCATCTCACCTGTTGACACATGACTGCAGAAAATCCCACAAATGTTTCAGGAATCTAAGATGTGCACAAGGGAGCATAAATAAATCCTGCACAGAAAGTTTGTCAGTTTCAGTAGGGAGGCAAAGAAAGTTAGCAAAATCAATTCTATTGAAAGTAAAGTAGAAAAAAATGTTCAAGAAGGCTTTTATAAAAAAAATCTCCATTCTGGTAAGGAACACATCTCTGCTCTGAAAATTTTAATGGTTTTGTTTTACTACATTATAAGCATCATATATTATTTGTGCAGTTGTAAAATTTTGAACTTAAAAATAATCACCTATAAATATTTTGCACTTAAAAATAGCCACCTATAAATTGAAAAATTCTAAGAAATGTAAAAATGTTCAGCTTCGTTATGAAAATCATTTATATTTATTTTGCACCCACTTGGGAAATTTGCCTGGTCTCAAGTTTGCAGTGAGATATAAAAATCCTGATAAGTTTAGCATTACATTTAAAATGTGTGTCTCACCTTTGGTGTTAAATAGATGTTCATTCATACTCAGTAAAATAAATTACATCTAAAAATGCAGTACTGTCAAATCACTGACATAAAAATTCAAATTATAAAAGCTACAAAACCTGTGTTTAAATGTTCATGTCAATATTTCTCTCAACTCTTATTTTTGATCTTTAAAAACTAAACATGAGAATATTTTTAATTTTCAGAAAAGAAAAACCTTTCTGTCTGGGCTAAATTTGTCTTCAAACGTATAATAACACTAATATTAGTCAGTATTAGGAAATAATATAGCCTTTCTCAAAATAAAAATACATTAAAAGAGGGCAAACAAAGAAGTTTTACTCCTAGGAAGAATGCTCTCTTATCTAGGCTTTTATTTTCATCGACCTCCCGAATGATGACTTAATACCCATTCTTAATATGCAGTTTAAAAAGCACCTTGAGAATTCACTTTAATGGCTAGTGTACTGCATAATTGTGGGCTTCCTCGTAAGAAAGCTTGCAAAATTGCTGATTACAGAAAGATATGAAGAGTGCTGAAAGTATTCAGACCCATATATTGTGTTGCCACAAATATTGGTTGTAGAAACCCCCTCACAAAACCTGTTTTATTCTTCTTGATCTAATTATGCATTTTTTTCCTTTATCCTTTTTTTTTTTTTTTAAATATATATCTTGAAATATATATGCATTTCTGCATTTTGGAAGCATCTGCCAGAAGCAGCTATGAGCAATCACTAATCTTGAACATCAGCATTGTAATGTATTTTCCTTCGCAGAGGTGCTCCCTGAGCATGAAAAACTCCTTTAGAATTAAAAAATCTGCTCCACTAATTGTAGAACAAAATTTCAACAGCCCACTTTGAGAATCCCAGCTCTAAGTATTCTCCCATCTATTAAACAGATGGCAGATAAGATTGTAAACATATTTGCTTCATATTGAATAGATAGTTTCTGGCATAATACTAATTAACAAATTAAATTACTGACTTTCTGCATCACATTAGAGTTAAAACCACTTTGTAAGTTTGTCTTTGGTAGTTATTTACTTTGACAATAGCATGCAGTGAAAAACTGTTAAATGTTTTCTTAGCAACATTATGCATTGAGTAGTTTTCTTTTTTAAAACTCTATATTTTATTATAATTCATTTGACTTTCATTACAGTCACTCATTACAAAATGTATGTGCATTTAATCCATTTCCAAGGGCTGCATATTTTTCCAATCCCATTCTGTACCACAATGATAATGTCTTTGGTCTATCCAAGTATGCATGAAATTTAGGCATTGTCTTTACTCATTTTCTGATAGTTTACCACGGACCATTCTGAAAGGAGGAAAGCTAAGAAAATGCTATCAGTGGCAGATAAGCATACAGAAAAGGTTTCATTTTCCTTTAAGGAATTTGCATTTGACTATCTGTTTTATTATAAGTACAAATAGGATCATCTCAGCAATGATAGCATGCCAGGCTAAGAAGTGAGATTAGTTCATATCTTCTTTGTTCTCTTCATTAATTTGTGTACAGAGCTGGCCACACCAGAGATTCTAGCTCCTAATTTCTTTTGCACTAGACTATCATCAAAACAGAGAATGCAAATGCAACTGCATTTCACTTTTTGGTTTTGGAAATATTAGCATAAAAAAAAAGAGCTTATTTTCCAAACCTAACTTGTCATCTCTTGGTGAAAAAATATAAGTATATACAAAGTGGTTACAGCTCTCATAAAAGAATGGCAAATTTAAAACTTTCTTTTAGATTAATTTTCTTATGTCTCTGTCTTCAAATAGAAGAAATCAAATACCCAAAACAAAAGATCACCTTTTTGAACTTTAAAACTCACAGTAAAATTTCTTCAAGAACACAGCTGTAAATGCTGAAACAGGTCACTTTCATTTAATTTCCTTTAAAGGTATAATAAAAGTAAACAGTTATTTGAATAAGGTGATTAATTCATACATGTTACAGCTGATGCCCAATGTTATTCAAAGAATAAAATCTCCCATAGAAATGATATACATTTGATAGATACCTCAAATGATGACACCTCATCCCCCTGCTCTCCCTCCTCTCTTCACTGACTCTACAGCTGGCAATATTAAAAAAACAGATTTTTTTTTTTTTCTTCAAATAACCAGAGTACGTTGATAGTGGTGTTGAAAAGCATTCACCCTTCAAATTCAAAACTTCTTTCTGGAAAGGCCTGGTATCATTTTAAAAAAATAAAATAAAATTAAGAAAACAAATATATACATGTATTATTGTGAAAAGAAGGCTTTGAAATTATTAATATTGTTTTCTCCTGTAATTTTTCAAAATATAAACTACCCACTTAGATATGTAAATTCCATTAAAATATACTTGAAAATGGCCAAAATTAAAGTGAAACCTTTGAACATTATTGGAAAAAATACTTCAGTTGGCTATTATCTGATTTTTTTCTTATGCCCTATTTTTGAGAATTCAACTTCTTATCCTGTGTGGGTATGACAAGATACCAGGGAAAAATCTGGGAAACTCTCGTACAACAGAAGACCATTTTCTCTCTCTTTGTGGTTATTAGCTATATTATTTGAAACAGCATGTCATATTCCATTGAAATATTTCACATTATTTCACACTATATCTAGTAACCCAGTTGTTGTAAGTACATTGAGATGCATTTTTAAGTTTAGTTATCTTCATTCTCTGCCACACTAAGAAAAATTGAAAGCTGAAATTTCTTGAAAAAGATAATGGTTTTAGCCAGACATCTTCCAGTTAAACCACTTCCAGCTAGTTAAACTACTTCCAGCTAGTTAAACCACTAGCTCTGCCTTTAATTATCAGATATATGCTTCCAGGAATAAGCATAAATTTTTCACTTTCAGCTACAGTCCTGATTTTGCTATTGGTGGGCTTGAACTAAATATTGCAATTCATCCTATATAACTTTCCTACTGGAAAAGAAGTCAAGCATGTGCATATTTGTCCTGTAGTTAGGACATAATAGTCCATTGGCTTATCCACTAAATCAATAGAGCTTTTCTTAAAAATTAGTAAGCATTGAATTTCAGCTCATTTACATATTTCTTTTCCTGAATGAAATCAGGAAAGCATAATTTAACCTGTCATAGCTACTAGAAGGTTCTGTAATTGTGTGGTGTGGTCTCCCCTGTTAGAGTGACACTGCATACACAGCGTGGCACCATGGCAGAGACAGTCTGAAATCCCAGAGGCATTTTCCCTGTGTTAAGACATCACTCAGGTTGAATTAAGGTGCAATCTTCTTATTCAGGACTGCTTAACTCTGGTACAGCTGTGCATCAGTGCAACTCTTATTTTTTCTGGTTCTGGAGCTATACTGGATGAAGCTTATCACTACCTGTCCTCCAGGCAGGTAGGTTGATGCAAAATATAATCTACTTTGGGACCAAAAAACCACAAGCTGGTTTGGAAATAATATTTCTTACTTTAGATTGCTTTAAACCCTCATACATGCAACTTCTTGTGGTGCACCAAATGTACCTCATGGCAGTTCAGAATTAAATGCTCAGTGTCTAAACAGTTAAGGGTAAAAAAAATTATTTACATTTTGACCTTCAAGAATAAGTTTTTGTGAGGCCTCACCTGGACCGCTGAGTCCAGTTCTGGGGTTCTGAGTACCAGAGAGACATGGAGCTTGTGGAGTCCGTCAGAGAGCTGTGAAGATAATAAAGGGGCTGGAGCATCTCTCTTATGAAGACAGGCTGAGGCAGCTGGGCCTGCTCAGCCTCAAGAAGCGACAACTGAGAGGGGACCTCATCAATTTCTACCAGTATCTGAAGGGAGGGTACCAAGAAGATGGATCCAGGCTCTTCTTGGTGGTCCTGAGCAATAGGACAAGAGGTAATGGGCAGAAATTGATGCACAGACAGCTCCACCTGAATATGAGGATGAACTTTATTGTGTGAGTGACCGAGCACTGTAACAGGCTGCCCAGGCAGGTTGTGGGGTCTCCATTACTGGAGATGATCAAAAGTTGTTTAGACACATTCCTGAGTTATGCTCTCTGAAGGACCCTGCTTGAACAGAGAGATGTTATGTTGGTCTAGACAACTTCCAGTGGTCCCTTCAAACCTTACCCATTTCGTGATTTAGTGATTCCATGGCTTAGACTTAGAACCACAGCTACACCGTATCTGAAGGTATTTAATCCACCCTCCTGCTCAAAGCAGGGCTAACTTCCAACTTATATCTTATTTGCCATGGCCCCATATAATCAGAATTTAAATATCTTTAAGATGACAATTTCACAACTTCCTACAGTAACCTATGCCACATACGTACATAGAAAAAAAAATCTGGTAAGTAGATGAAAAAAAATTAAAGAGAAATTCCTGGCATGCATAAAAATACATTTGCTATAATTTCGTTTGTTTAAGTTCTTGCCTTTTTTCTTTACTGTTTTGCTTTCAGTTAATTTTTGTTATCAGTTATGACTGAGGGCTTCTAAAAATTAAAAAAAAATTATATAAATTTAGGTGCTTGATTACTGTGGAACACAGACTATCTTCCATCAGGCAAAAATTACTCAGATGACTTGACTCTAACTTACTCCCACAGCAACTAACATATGACATACAAAAAATGTTAAAAAAGCAAAGACTAGTGATTTGGGTTGTAAGCATAGCACTCAGACTACACGACACAGAATATCTCTTGTCCATGATGTATGTACAAGTCCCATTATTCAGAGTTTCAAGCTATCCTCTGAAAAGGACAATACCTTTTATGTCTGAATATGTACTTCAAAGGACTTGGCTTGCAGCATGTGGAAAGTGGAGCAGCAATACTTGGTAGTACTCAGTTTACTCATAAAAGCTGGTCTTCTAATCCAGAAATACCAAAACTGAGAAGACAGCCTTTTCCATCGCATTCTCCCTGATTCAGAAGGCAAAGGTCCAGATGAAAGAGCAATAAATGGATGCACCAAGTTTTCACATATGCAAGGAAGCTGAATTATATTTGCACAAAGAAACATTATTTATGAGTTTTATTTCTTTGAAAAGCAAACCTTGAAAACTCCATATTATTCAAGCAGATTATATGTAAAATTACAATTGGAAACAAAATCAAAACATTTTGTCTTGTACAGCTGCAACAAAACACTGATCCTCAACAGGACAAAATTTCTACACTAATTGCATCAAAGTTTCAGCCATTAGTAAGAATTCTCAGTATCTGATTATTTGTTTGGATTAGCACTAGAGCAGGATTGGTTTCTCGAGAATGTTCGTAGTGTCATGGTGTGACTCGGAGAGCTTTTGCTTCATTTTCTGGTGGATTTGGTAATGAAGCGTAGGGAAAATCCTCTCACCTGTCCTTGAAGTGTGATCCCTTTTGTCTCACCCTTCTGACCTGTTCTTTCCACCTTTTGTGTCTCTCTCAATGGTTTCCCACCCTTTTGTATAATGATGCTTAGAGAGGCTATCTGGAACAGAGGCGAAACAGTGTTAAAGGAATAAAGTAGGTATTTATTAAAAAGGCCTTCAGAGGATAAACCTTGGGCAGTACAAGAGCCTGACCGAGGCTACACCCAAGATGGACACCTGTTCACCTGTCACGAGTTTTCACACTTCTATGTGTTTTGGTCCATTTACATATTGGAGTTAATTGTCCAATTACCGCTTCAGATTAAGAAGTTCCATCCTCCCAGTTTGCTCTCCTCAATTTGCTGTTGTTTATACTTTTTGGGCCTGAAGCTGAAATGGTGTCCTTGGTTCTCAGGCTGGAAAAGGATTATTTTGTTTAACTAAACTGTAAGGAGAACTTGCTAACACTTTATATGAAGTTCAGAATTCTATACCAATGCAATACAGAATCTGGAAAATATGACAGTTAAAAATTAAGGCATCAATAATTACAATCAATCTCAGGCTTTATGCCCTTCATCCCCCTATAGTCCTCTTGCCCCAAACAGCCCTTTTTAAATTCCTTCAGATTATTCCCTTGAGTATATTATACCATGTCAAGATGAAAAACAAGGGATGGGACCACTGTGCTATTTAAGATGATTTATTGCTCAAGGTAGCCAGATAAGGTTTCAGTCTTGAAGGCATGAGATTTAGAGAGGAGCAACAAGTCAGCCATAGCTTAAGGTAGTCACGGGTTTCTTCTTCACACAGCAATACACAACATTTTGGTCCAATAGACAACACAAAACTTGTTTCTACTTAATAACTCATCACTTTTGCTTAATTCTGCCACACTGCATCTGTCTTTCAGCCAATAAGCTGACAGGTCACTTACCCACACACACCTCTATTATAGGTTCTACATCTTTAGTCTACCCTGTAAGACACATTATTACAGCTTAAACTTCATACTATTTTACCTAATATAATTTCTTACTTACTGAAGGCATATTCTTACTTACAACTATAGGAACATAAGTTTATAATTTTTCTACTTAATGTCTGTGTACTTTATCATTACATTAACCCAAGCTCTTTCCAAGGCTGCAGATTGAACACTTCAGCATGTGTGGAAGTTTCCATTTTTCCCTTTTCCACAATACCATAACTTGCCTGCTCCTTTTACTCATCTAGGAAGCTACCAGGTCACATCTCTGATGGCTTTTATTTTCTCCTTGCCTTTCTGCCTTACACGAGTACATTCCTCTCCTTCAAATGGCTTATCCCAAACTCTGCCCAGTCCATGCCAATTGTCCCATTGATAAAGGAATCTTATCTAATTGATCAGATAAAACCCAAAGTCCTTGCTTAGACAGCCCTTACTTCTATCTGATCACAACCTAAATTTCCAGCTTCACTTTGAAACAGGCATGCAACTTCTGTGCCAAAAGACCAAAAATAGAATAGTCAGGTTTAATCATTACAAAAAAGACTACATGAGAGGAACATACTAGATGCTGCATATTTATTTATCTCCTTGTATTAATGATGCTCATCTTAAAAATAATTTATAGATGTGCTAGATATTAGCATTTGAAACAGACTCAGCAAATTAGCCAGCTAAGGTCAGTGGTCGATATTATTTGAGTCTAGATGTTCAGCTGTGTAATACTTACAATAGAACACCTCAAAAATGCTTTTAATGTTAGAAGAATTTCCAGTCCAACGTACAAGTTTAAAAGAAACTAATGCATCAAGGACTGGTAAGTAGGTTTATGTGTACATAAATGTATTTATTTATTTATTTAGAATACACAGTGCTTCTGCACTGTTTCAGATATTTGTGTCAGTCCTGCAGCCTGAATTTTACTAACATTTACTCTTGGAGTATTCTATAAAAGCAAGCTTCATGGCAAGGAAATTTCTGGAAGGAAAGCAGGATTCTTTTGTGGCTAACTTCAGCTCATACTCAGATCTGCATGATCCTATTCAGATAATACAATCAAATAGTCATGTATTATTCCAGCTACTTCTGTTGGGTTTTTGTTGTTGCTGTTGTTGTTTTTTAATTAAGCATCTTCAGCCATTGATGGGCCTATTTCTGCATAAAGTTTTGACTCCTGACTCACCTGTCTCATGTATCTAGTTCCAGTTGACAAGACCCTTGGCTTTTTTCAGTTTCCAAGTACCTTTGCACATCTGTCTGCCAGACCTCAATGATGTAAAATATTTAGCACGAAAAGGCTATTTTTAGTGCATCAAGTCTCATTGAAATTAATCACAGGCATAAATGCACTGGCTGGACAGGAATGGATTGTCAAATTGTATTAAACAAATTCTAGAAGTAAATCTAATTATGCTGTTGCTCACGATATGTGGGAGGGGATCAAAATGTTGGTGAGATTGTTCAACTGAGACAGAGTTTTGACTCATTACTTCTTGCAGAAAACATTTGTCTTTCTCCTTGGATTATTCCATTTACTAAGAGCTACATATTTGAACATGGAACAACTGGTGATATAGTACACTGACAACAGAGCTTCCCCAGAGGGGAGAGTGAACTCTTTCAGTTATGGTCAGCATTAAAAGGTGAAAGACGTTTCAATATACAATATTCAATATAAAATATTCAATATACAATATTCAATATACAATATATACACATTCCCTTATACAATAACAAATATCAAGCCACAACTCCCTTTCCTGAGTCACGGTATACAATATTTCTTATTATGTTTAATGAGTACGGGAAATATGATTTATAGCTTCATTTATCAACAAATGTTATTTATTTGTACTATTGCAAACAGCAATATTAACATACTAAATGACTTTTTAAAACTCATAACTTGAAATTAAATTAAGAATTAGATAAGAAATACAGTAAGCTGTATTTCTTAAAAGTTACCAAGTATTACAATCTATTCTTAAAATTTGAATAAAAAGTTTAAGAAAAAAAAAAAATTCCTCAGTATTGTGTATCGTGTGTCCTTATGATGTTCAATTAAAAAATAATGATACTCATGGCATTTCTCATAGTGAAACAGATGTGACAAAATATAAAATATATTTTATATTACATTTTTATATATATTATATTATACATTGTATATTATATATATGTATTATATATATTTTATATATTATATAATATATATTTTTATATATGTATTATATTATACATTTTTATATATATTTATAACATTAGGCAAGTAACATGTAAATGGAAAAAATTTGGTGTTTAAAATACTTGAGTAAATTTCCAAGTTTGAAACTGTCTTGCCCAACTTGATAGAAGCAGGATTTCTTGTTCTGTAAATAAAATAAATTTTGGAATATAAAATCCCAGGAACTGGAAAACTTGTGCTATAACATGATATTTTGCTCATTTTAATAGGAAATATTTCCATTGTTTATGTATTCAGTATAAAAGAGAAGGGGAAATTTTATCTGGCACTTGAAAATACTTCGATGCTTTCCCCACCCAGACCAAGAAATGGGCTGTTTTTGATCAAACAGCAAAGTTTCACATTGATTTCAATGTTTTGGATTTTATCCCTTATATATAGAATATCTTTATGTGTGAATATCAGAAAGAATTTTCTTTCCAGTCTCCAGAGGTCATAAAAGCAACCATAAAAGAAACCTTCAGTAAGAGCCAGAGGCTGTGATGGTGAGATAAGGCTGAGGACCTGGCCTTCGTGGGCTTATAGCACTTTCCAGCACCACTGGCTCTTGGAATCTCCATGAGGTGTAGATTACACACTGGGCTTGTTGTCCACCTGCATCTGAACACAGAAATAAATCTGTTCTCAAAGAAACACCCCTACCGTTTCTGAAGTGTAGAAAAGTCTGAATGTTTGAAAATAAGAGTGAGCACTTGTGAAATGGGAAGTTCTTCCTTCATCAGACTAAAAATAGTCCAAGCTTTGTCGAAATTCTTCTTGGATACCTGGAAATGGGCCCAAAAATTGTGGGGTTTAGAAATAATTAAACACAGTAAGAAACAGATTGACTCCTGCCTGTAGACTTATAGAGATCAAACCTGCACCCTTTGGAATAATGAGGGAGATTGTAAGCTCTCAAGAAGTTAATCAGTATTGAACATGAGTGAGGTATTTCGGTGGTGCTCTTCTCATTCTCTGAGCTGTTTAAATATAAGCTGCCTTCAGAGTCTGCATGGGACTTATGCAAAAGCCATGAAAAACAGGATATATTTTGTCTGAGCACTACCTGAGCAAATGCTTTCATGTCAGAAAGGCTTTAAATTTGGACATAGGAAATTGCATCACTGCAACTACAGTCAAAATCTTGTTTGCTTGCTTATGGTTTCCCCAGCCTATATAAAATTTCTGCAGTTGTCATTTATTTACAAGAAGGGAAGATATGCACTACCTCCACAGTAGTATTGGAATAATTTCACACGGCTCTTTCCTTAAGAAGATCTGTGGAATATTGTATCCTGTTCTAAACTCCTACTTCATATTTGGAAAAACAAATGTTTTTTTTCCCTAGTGTGAATTTTATGAATATTTGTCTGTTATGCAGGTGTCACAGCTATTGTGGCCTTTAGCTCATAAATATACAGACATGTCTTCCACAACAGTATTAACAATTTTTCTTCTCTCTTGCTGCATAGAGAGAAGATCCTTCTCAGAGGGCAGTACCACACAAAATCTCAACAGTAATAAAATATCTACAAAATAAGAACAAGGGTCTTCATGGTAATCATTATTATAAACACTTTATCTGATAAGAACTTAATTTTTTATCAAATATCTGTTGTTTTATACTGCTTGTATATAGATGTATGAGTTAATTTTATAATATTAATAAAACTAGAAATAATCTTGGCAATGTAATTCCCACGTTATAAACACCGTAGTGTTCACATATGTGGTATTGCTTCCTCACCAGAGTGCTATAAGTGTGAAAATTCCTTTACAAAATTCACCTAGACATTTGGGCTTTTTTCATAAATTAGGTATAACAACAGTATTTTAGACTGAGAAAAAACCCACTATTGCAAAGAGGCAAGGGTGATTATTTTTTTCGTCTGAAAATTCTATTCAAGAGTACATTTTGTGTGAGAGAATTTTTGTATCAAAATTATTCTCAAAAATATTTATATGTAAAACTGTGACTATTTTTTCTTGATTCAAGAATCCACATGAGAGTTTCCTACATGTCATTTTTGTGGGAATACTCCAGGAAGGTTGAACTAAATAGAGATTACAAATCCTCTCCCAAGCATTATAAAACTTTTAATGTCATAAACCATTATGTTGGACTGAGGATTCTGGCAATGAACCCCAATGAACCCGGGATGAACACGAACTGTTCAATTTGTTTACACAGAAGGAAAGGGACTGAAAAAGGGAGAAGAGAGTTAGTTCTGGTTTCCATTTTTTAGTCCTGAGACATAAGATCTGTTTGGTCATGTGGCATCCACACATAAGAGGCTAAAAAACAGGATACTGTACTAGTATATCTAGGTATCATTTAATTTCTAGTCTCTGGCATAATTAAAATAAAATACACCAGCTATGAAAAACAAAACAAAGAGTGTAAATGGCACCATTGGTCTAGAAATGTCAGCAGAACTCTGAAATACATTGATTTTGTGCTATACCATTTACAGACTTGAAGAAGAGTTTTTGCCACTTCTTTATTTCAGTTGGGTGTGTTTTCTTGAGTTTCAGCTTCTGAGGGAATGTAGACTTCAGTCGGGCTCCACACCTCATATTTGCCTGTCCCCAATGTCCCACAGGATGAGCACTCCACCACCTTCTGACCCGCACCCACCTCTCAGTCAGGAGAACTTCAGGTTCCTCATTGTGCCTGAAACCACACCTAAAGCAGAGTGCTTCCCCCAAATCAAAGTCCACCTCCTGAGCAGCTAGTGCAGAAGCAGAAGTAATTTATCGTCTGTCAATACAACAAATCAGGGTCTGTGGGTTCCCAGTTATTAAAGCGTATTTCATCTATGTTGAACAGGTAAACATGTTTCCAGAAGCAAGAGGGTCTCATGGACCATGTGTTTCTTTCCCTGAATTTTTGCTTTTATTTTGATTATAGCCATTCACCTGATTAACAGTCAGCTGTGCATCAGTTTGTAAATATTCAATATTAAAAAAATTAAACAAACTGAAACAGCAGTATCTGCTTCAGAGAAACCTGAAACTGAAACCCCTTATGTTTAATTGTGAATTAATTTGGGAGAGAGGAGAAAGTTACAATATAGCTAGGACATTTGATGAACAAGGTGAGCTCTCTGGTGGTTGTGTTGAAGACTAGACCCCCAACTCCTCAAGGAATATGCTTCTCAAAGAACATTTGAGTTGTTCTTCTAGCCCAAAAATATTTAATTGCTGGCATGAGCTGTTCACAACAGGAGACACTGAGTAGAACAGGCTCATTGCATATAATTTTTGGTATGCTTTCAGCCACTAACACCATCTTTCCACCACAAACAGACCTTTTTTACACTGGTGTTTTCATTGAAACTGTTAAATTCTCACAAAATGTATCAAACTAATGAGAGTTTTTCAACTTTATGCAAAGTAGTTTAATCTACCTAAAAAAAAAAAAAACAAACAAAAAAATACCCCAAAAATCTAAAAATAGGTTTGAAAATGGCAGAATTTGATCACATAGGTGGCATCCAGGAGTCAAAATTTTCTATATATTCAATGTATTATCTTGAATTACAGGAAGAAAACATTTCTTTCTTTTCAATGCTTCTGGGGTATCATGACCTACTGTATATGGGGGGGAAATGTAAAATAATATTTTATGTGACTATTTTGCATAAAGTATGCAACAAATCACTTTTACAGTAGAGTTTATATTTACATTTTACATTATTTGTTTTGTACAGCAGTTCTTCAGAGTGTTTTTTGTAATCAATATTTGAAAATTGAATTATTTTATTTTAAAATATCTACTGTTACGCTTTTAATATATCCTTACAGACCACAGACATATTTACTGCTTTCTGCCCATAAAATATTTTTTATTTTCACAGAATGTACCTCAGTCTATTAAGACATCATAATAATTTTCAAAACCTTTGTTCTCGAAATATGCATCACATCTGCTACTGCAATACAATGATTTAAGTATATCTATGTCCTTTAGCTGAGTAGTACCAATATAATCCTGTTTCTTACTTGCAAAATAGAAAGCAAAGCATTCATATTGGCAGATTTAAAAATTAATTTTCCCTTACATTTATTTAGCATCCCCTAGTTCTTTGTTAAACATCTTCTTCCTCTAGAAGGTTTATTTGTCATTACTCAGAAGTAAATAGCTTTCTAATTTTATTTAATAATTGCACCTAGCAATAATTTTCATCTAGTAAGTAAATTATTTATTTTACATTGCTATTCTTGCATAGTCAATGTGTTTAGTTTTCAGCAGAAAAAAAAATTAATGATCAGATTTTGACAAAAAGTCCAGAAAGCGAGATGGGAATAGAAGGCTCTTTCTCATGAGTTCAGAGATTTTGGAAATCTTAGATGTCTAATTAGGTGACATATGTGGTGGTCATCCTGTGATAATCACTTGTTAATTCACCTTTCATGTCACATTGCATCACTGAAAGTCGTTCTGAGATTTCAGCCAGCACATTGGAAAAATTCTGATGTTTTACCTGATATTTGTTACTGCTGCTTTTAAAATCAGTATACAGCACAACCCTTTCTCAAAACGGGTTGTGACCAGTTGGTCACAGTATTACTGACATGACAAAAAATATGCTAGTGCCATTTAAAATTTTTGAAGTTGGTTTAGTTTTTAAAATGTTTTATTTATTTTAATTTTTTTAGTATTCAGGTAGGGATTATCAATGAACCAACAAACACCTGCCTCCTAAATTATATGCATGGTCAGGTTTCACTGAAAACAAAATGACAAAATGAACTCAGAAGCTTTCAGCAGCTATCCCATAGTTTTATTAAAATAAGAATTCATAAGCTGATCCAAATTAAGTAAAAAAAAATAAAAAATCTGTCATAGAAGTAAGAACCAGCTTTTTTCCCTCAAGAAAAATAAATCTGTGTTCAAAGATATTAATTTTTTACATTCAAAATCATTTTACCAAAAAACCCCAAACCACATACACCAGTGCCTTTGATTTCTCTTAGAAGAAAACTCTTTAATCTCTGAAAAAATATTTTTATCTCCATGAAAAAGAGAAAAGGAAAAATCACAAAAAAGAACCTACCTCAGAGTGAGTTGCAAAATATATTTTTTCTTTTGGGGAGAGAGTAATTTGGGAGTAATGTCATCCTTACTGCTTTCCCCAGACTTGCTATTATATTTATTTATTTATTGTGCAGCTAAAGAAAACTCGCCGTGGGTATGTTGGATCACCCTCTGTGATGTGGCAGTCGGCATAAAATCAGTGGCTTTCTGTAACTCCCCTGCTTAACATTCAACAGAGAGGGAGAGGATCTAAATGTAAAACCTGGCTCTGAAACACCACTGTCAACTTCCTGCCCTCCGACAAATGATCCAGAGCTACTCCACATCAGGATGGAAATGTGTTAGGCACTAAAAACCACTGCTTGCATGACATCATTCCATAACAGATTACACTGTAATGTTAGGAATGTAATCATTAGCATTTAAACATGCATAAAATTTAATTAACCTACTTACCAGTTTGCTTAGAACTTTTGAAGGGCTACCTAGAGTCCTCTCTAAGCATTTTATTGCAGAGTTTTGGAAAGCTCACAAAAGAGAGAAGTTCACTGGGATTTTTCTCCCTAAAGCTGATGAGCCATGACAGATGAGCAGATGACCCGAGTTAATTATTATTGAATTCGTTATTACTGCTTTGTTGTCACCCAGCTCAGCCAGGGTAAAATGATGACAGTAGGTATCTCATTAAAACAGCTGTTTCAATTATGTAGCGGCAAATATTTAAAAAGCGGGCCTTCCAAGTTTAAAGCTGTTAGCAAAGTTTGTTTGTGCTGGTTGTGCCAAGATTCTTTGACCGAAAAAGGAGGGGAGAAATATAGTGTTCGTCTTAATTGGTTGGGGTAGGAGGAGAGGGATGCTAAGCAGCAGAACATAAAAGGTTGAATATGAGCTCCAAACAAAATTTCAGAGTTTATGGGTGAATTTGTTTTTCCTCATCTTTGGTTAAATTCAGTTTTGTTTACTGTACATCAATTACATTTAGACACTATGACAAAAGAGGAGTGTTTGTATTGATTTCTTTCCAGCTGGAGGAAGTGATATGACTGTAAGGCTTGTTTGGGGTATTTTTTCATTGTTGTTTTGTTTTTAGCTGTTTATTTTTTACTAGTTGACATTCATATTTATTCATTTTAAGCAATAGGAGTTTATTCCCTCCTTCATAGACAAAAACAAGTGCTATCACAGATGCTGTTTCAGAGTCTCTCAATAGATATTTTGATCTCTAACAGGAATGAAAAGTAGATTTGATTACACTCTTTCCCTAATATGGTTTGCATCATCATGTTCAGCCCCTTAGAATCCGTGCATTTCCCTGCAATGAGGGCAGTGATGCCCCTGTGTACTTAGGTTTTACACCCTTTTGCTTTCATTTTAGTTATCTTTCTACATGACAAGTATAAAAACACAAAATACTTGACAATGACTTGACTTGAACCTGTCTCAGAAGAACATCCTACAGTTATCAGACAATTTCTGGCTAAGATGTGTTCTGTAATAGTATAATTCTTCTGACAATTACTAACAGGTTGTTACCAACAATAACCTCAAAGTCATCATTACTGAGGTAAATATCTCAATATACACTGAGAAAGACTCTGTGCTTGAGATAAGGTAGCTATCCAAGGTGGTGGATGTCTACTTAAACAATTTCTGTAGCTGAAACAATCAGTAGCATTCCCTCAGTGGCCTGTTCAACCCAAAATCACCTAATTAGAGAGGGCTGGGTGCTACAAGTGTGTGGATTTGAGAAAGGAAAACACTTCTGCATCATTATGCTTCCTCCTGACTACATTAACCAAAGTCAGGATTTCCGCAACCTGCCTTATTTCCCAATATGAATTCCATCTGTGTTAAAAAAGAGGATTTTTGCCACTTTACTGGTTTATGGACATTCAACACCCTAGTTTTAGCAGTTGTTGAATCACTGACAGCAAGATCTAGACCAGTGGTCAATGTGAATATGCAGATCATCTCAGCAGTTTGAGCATGGTATGTCCAGCATGTCCAGAAATTGTGCTTAAGGTCAGGAGATTCATTTGTGGTAAATTCAGAGTATCCAGACAGTGTTGGACTTTCAAAAAATTTGCCACACGTAATTTGTCCATTTAATATGTGTGCAGAAATAAGGGAGCCCAATGACAGTTTCTCTGATGTTAGATCAGAAGGAGTTTTATGAATTTTCCTACTCATAGAAACACATAAGGAACATCTTTTAAACTTATTAGGTGTAGATTTTACTGTTAGCCCGAAGGAATTCAGAGAACGGTGTGTCCTGTTAAAAGGGAAGTCATGTACTTATTCAGACCTATAAAGGTCTGTGTATAATAATCTTAATCCTGAAAGCATAACAGTCACTGCTGTTTCTCTCAAAAAATGTGATTATTATTAAAAAGAAATACTTTTCAGAGATAACACAGAAGCACATTTATCATTGCCACTATTTTTCTTTATTTTTAAAGTAAAAAATGCCTGTATAACTTCATTTTGGCATGTGCTTGATTGCTAATTGTTTCCATTTCAGAGAATCTAATGTAATTGCTGCTGAGTGGCTCTTCTTTCCCACTAGTCCTGTTTTGTCTTCTTATGAGGAAAAAAGCATTCTCAACCAAGACTTTTTTTTTAAACCATATATACATTTTGTCACTGCAGTGAAGAACTCCTACCAGGTGTCCAAGCATCTAAGTTAATTATAGCTAGAGGATAAATCTCTGTGTTCATAAAAGTTATACACGAAACTTGGAAGTGAGGGGGAAGGGTTGTCTTACAGGTATCATTACATTGAAGCAGCTTTTGAGATAAAAAAGAACATCTGAAGTCTTCATTAGGAATTATAAATTTCCAAGTCTCATCATTCCAATTGCAGCCTTTGGGCACAAGTAAATATTCCAAATTGAAGCTCAGCCACTCTCCTCTTTGTTTTCTACATAGACTTCCCTATGGTTTAATGAGGTTTTCAGCAGTAATCACAATTATTCATCTCTCACATGGTAGAAAATATGCTGTGCATTTGTACCAAATTCAGGGACACAGGACGGCCTTTACCATTATAATAGGAAATTACGTGGCCCATTCTAATACAAATGGTTTTGTCTTTGGAATCCTTTCCAGATGAACAGTACATGCAGGGGAGAAAGGCAGAAAAATTGCTTCCCTGCAAAGAAGCCCTCCAAATGAGGTCAGACCATCCAGGACAGTCACATTCCTGGTGACTGATAGTGATGTCCCTGCCTTTCAGCTGATTGTGCTA
Source organism: Cyanistes caeruleus (assembly GCF_971803275.1). Taxonomy (NCBI): domain Eukaryota; kingdom Metazoa; phylum Chordata; class Aves; order Passeriformes; family Paridae; genus Cyanistes; species Cyanistes caeruleus. Next base: position 94,333,020 of record NC_141701.1, read on the forward strand.
AGCAGAAAGGGACCAACGCCAGGTAGAGCCTGGAGGCAGAATCATGCTGAAAAGGGCTGTGTGGTGGGAGGAGTCACCTGGTGCCCTTTGCCAAAGTGTTGGATGGACAGACTGCTACTCCTTCCACTGCTGGAGAACAACTCCTTGTGAGAAAAGGGGGTCAAAGCCCCAGAGCAGTCAAGGGAATTTGTACTGCTGATTGGAGATGAGAACTTGGACTGCTTCTTGGTAGGGGATGTAGCCAGCTTTCCGATTCTTTTGGCTCATTGGTTTGGGATGTTGTTCTCCTCCTGGGTCAGTTCTCAAGAAATACAGACAGGAGAAGCTCTGTAGAAGAATGGCAAAATGCAAATGTCTTAGAAAGAAGTCTCATGTCTTAATTAAATTTTGAAACCTATGATTTCTCCCAGGAATCAACTCAATAGTTTTGTTCGATCTGAGTTTTGAGTTCATTCCCTCTCACAATAAAAAACCCCAAAGTTTCAAAGTAGAATCTCAGGGAATAATGCAGTAAAATTAGATTTGGAAACATTCATTAAGAGATTGGAAGATAATCTGATTTATTTTTGCTTGTTTGAGTTTTGGGAGCTTTTTGTTCTTTTTGTGGATTTTTACTTTCCTCTTTGTTCTCTCCAGTTTCTCAGTTATGAATTAGGGCTTTTGTGGTTAAATAGGAATTATTATCTATGAATTAGGGGACTATTATTTCTTATATAGATAGAAAGTTTAATCAATATCAATTTTTAAGTTAAGGGTTACTTTGGATACTTTCATTCAGCCATATATGCACATTGATCAAAATTACCCTTGTGTTTTACTTGATACCATGTTTTGACACCTTTTTCCAGTAAAATTTTCCATAATATTTTGGGTTGGGTTTTTTTATTATTATTTAGAGTACATAAGAGTGATAACCTACTATATTATCTATATTATCCAATATATTTTTCTTTTTTTCTGTTTTCTTTTTCTTTTTTTTCTTTTTTTTCTTTTTTTCTTTTTTTTTTCAATGGCTGGCTTGTACTGAAAAATAAATAAGTAAAATAAGTAAATATTCAAGATTCTGAAGAATAAATTCTTCACATTATGTCAGACTTACTTCATCACATAATGTGTCAGCTTCACTGATGAGTATATGGCTATTGCTTCCCAGTCATTTTGGTCTGAAAGAATAGTGACCAGAAAGAGAAATTTTCAAAAATGCCTATGGTTTTGATAATTGTGACCCCTATTTTTCCAAAGCAATTTATGAAGCACTCAGGCTGTCAGAAGTGCTGTCTTTAGGAGACATCTTTTTTGTTTAGCTTGAGTAAAATTCCAAATGATGCCTGCTCATCAAAAAAAGTAACTTTCATTTTAAAATCAGGTTAGATATTATTTTTGAGATAGTTAAAATTTTATTAATATCGTTTTAGTGACCTTTGTCTGACTTTAATAGTCTTATGTGCAAGAAAAGGAAGGATGGAAAAAGCTTCACCTGAATTTGTTTTCTTCTTTGATCACTGCACGTTTTTTTAATGCTATTTTGTCAGAGGTTTCAGTGACAAATCATTAATAATGTGGAATTGCTAACCTGTTTGGTAGGATGCAATATTTAAAAATTAAACTGTTGTTTGTAGTTCTGTTGCTGCCTCTCTGCAGGATTGGATTTTACACATTTGCAGTGGTTTCAATCACATTAGTAAAATTTATAAAAGTTTGTTTACATTTTACCAGTTAAAACATTCTGTCTGTTGAGTAGGTTTTCATACCATATTTGCTGATTAAAGACAGCCCTCTTAGCTATGATCTAATCTGGTTTATGTTGATAAATTTCCACCAAGAAACTTTCACCTTTCACTCCCCTGCTGCAGGCTTTCATATTTGCAGCCTATTAAACCTAAAATCTCAGATCAGTGAAGTGATCACCATTGTGTGTACTGTAAGGACTTTCATTTACTTAATTTCCAAACTTGTTTAGAATTACTTCAATATTAAATTTGGAGCTTTTACAGTCCTGTCTGAAGCTGAAAAGGTAGTCCCTGTGTAACTATGTTCTTTCTTTTGAAAGCTTTGGGAAGAATTGATCAGTTTAGGAGCTGGAATAAGCCTCTGTTCCAATTTCCAAGAACCCTATCCAGGTTTAGACCCCTATCTAAACTTAAGATACATTGTGAGCAGCTCTGCAGCTTTCCAATATTAGCAGCATATTATGCACTAGAAGCAGAATCTGCGCAAATGCATCCCCCCTCCCAATGTTGTATTGATACACAACTTCCACATAAATATGAAATATCTTCAGTGCCAGGAACTTAAGAAGGGAAGACATTCAATATCTTAAAAAGTGTAACCCATCACCATAGCAAAAAAACCTCTCTAGGAGATTACTACATGCCAAGCATGAAGAGATTGTCAGTTATTTCAGAAGTTTGTACCTCAGACAATTTTCCTTGATATATTTCCTCAATCCTGTTTTCTCATTCATATTTTGATCATGTTACTAATCATTTCCTGTGATAGGAGCCAGATCCCATGGAGTCACACTCCTTTAGGGAGGCTGAGTGCACCCACCTTTGTCTCAGTATAACATACTGCAGCACCAGCATTCAACATCCCAACCCCCTCCTTCCCTTTCTTTTTTCCTCTGCTCTTCCCCTCCCCTTGCTCCCCAGATAGTCCATTCTCCCAAGGAAGCAACCATAGCAGGAATCTCTCCTGATTCATTACCATTTCATAGTAAGAACGGCACTTTGTAAAACCATAGGCAAGCACAAATGTTGAGGAAAGGACATAATACATGCAGATTTGTCATGAGTTTTGTAATTACCTTTGCATTCTTCAAGGAATCCCAGAAGCATAAGGAAGGAAGGAAGTAGTGTTGTTTTGGCCCCAGATGACTTTAAAACTATGGTGCATTGCATTGCGGGATCCTATTAATAATTAAACTATCTGTCACTTACCAACAACATACATTCCAAATTAAATTTAAGCAAAAAGAAAAAAAAAGATCATTTGGGACTGAATTAGCAGGCTTCAGAGAGAAATAAATAATAATCAAACATCTGTGTTCTAAATAGTACGTGCTTTATCAGACAAACAACTGTTACCATCTCATTGTATAAAATGGCTTGGGGAAAACACCGTAGCTCAAAAGCAAAGTCTCAGTTAGAAAAGAGAAAAAAAAAGTTCATTAACAAGTCAGGAAGTGATTGAAAGTTGCCATGTTGCTGTATTGCCTTTTTCCTCCATTGTCTCTGCTGGCAGTAAAACAGTATTTATTTTAGTTCTCGATTCAGTGGACAAATGGCAACTCCAAAGCTAAGGAAAGAAATGCTACTGGCATACATTCAGAAGGTACAGCAGCTGAAACTTCCAAATATTCTGAGCATCAGAATATGATCCTGTCTTCCTTACTTGCTGACTTTTCAAGAACCTCGTCTCCAGTGAAGGTTATAGGGTTTATTTTTGCCAGGGACAAGATAAAGGATACCAAATTAACAAATAGGAAAGAAGGAGAACTTAGTATTGCCTCCATGCTGCCAAGACATGCTGCTAAGGCGTGCTGCTGACCGGACATTAACACATTGCTAATATGCACAAAGGGGCAAAATGGCCCAAATAAAACAGTAATAAATAACAATGCAGTACACTAATTAGCCTAGTGCAATATTTCATAATACACAGGATATTTCTGTCCTTCTGCCTCTCCTTACATACATCTTTCAGCGTCTTGGAAGCCATCAGGATAGCCTGAGCTTGCAGGATAATAAACCAAATAAACTCATCATTGTGACTATAACAGGATGACTTTCTCTGTGTCTCCTAACATCACATTCCCGTTTTCCACTCCTAATCTTGCTCTCTACTGTATCCCTATGACAGAGGAACAGTGGTGGATAGCTACAAATGATCCATGACAAGATCACACACAAAAATCTAATGATAGTACAGAGAAAGCCTTGAATATTTCATATTATCGTTAGGAGATTTTTTTCCTCTTTTCCTGAACTCCAACACTTGGTAGCTGCTATGCCTGCATATCTGCATGTTAGGATTCTGTACCTTTTGAGCAGGCGGCTGTCTGTTTGTCTACTCCTTAGGTAACTCTGTTAAAATATCCTATTCCAGCTGTAACACTTGTTTTACAAGAGCCCTGGTTTTGTCTGACACAATATGGAACAACATTTGTCATTCGTTATCAGGGGTGATATATTTGTTAGCCTGCAGAGAAACATCTGCTGTGCTTTAATCTCTAGTGTGCAGGCCAATATTCATAGGATACAGCTGCATAAAATCACAGTATTAGATGGGGCTGTCCAGTCTGACATGAAGGCTAGCTGGCAGGCAGACAGAAACAGATTTTATTATCTGCCTTTTACATATTTATTTATGTCAAATATTTCTGAGAATCCATACATTAAAGCCCTTTTTATGCATTGTTGTTTTGCGGTGACAAGTCATCGACAGCCAAATGAGAAATTTATGTTACATATTTAATATGGACATCTGAATGATTATCAAATCTATAGAAGCCAAGCCTGCCCAATCACCCCTAAATAATGGATGAGAAGTGGATGTGACTCAATTTGTTCAGTATAAAACCTAGACGACCTCTGTCTCTCATTTCATCACTGCAGCACTGTCATTATTTGCTTCTATTCATCTCACTTGGCATCACTCAATAAAATCTGCTCATGATAAAGAGAATAACCTTGGTCAATAGTAAGAATGCACAAGGAGGAAAAATGATCATTTCCTCTCCTTCACCATGGTGCCACAACGTACACCACCATGGCTATATGAACTTCACATGGATACTAGTGTGTAGTCAAAGGAAAGAGCAGACAAAAACTTTAATGAGATGGTTGGGATGGTAGGGAGGAGGAGGGATGGGCTGGATTAATTTCATTTAGTTTGTGGATTTATGGTGGGGAAATTTTTAGGAGGAATTTAAAACAGAAGAAAAAAAGCCACTGGAAATATGGCTTTATTTAAAATAATTGCAGAAACATCCTTGTAGGGGAAAGATGGGAAAAATATTTTATAAAAGTTGCAACAAATTCTGCTGCTGCTATCTAGCAAGGGTCTGACGGCCTCAGAAAACATGTTTTTCAATGAGACTACCAAAGAATTACTTGTAAATGTAAAGATAACTCATGTAAAAATAACTCATCATAGCAAAAATCTGGCAAAGAGGGAGGAGTGCAAAATCAGTTATGCAGGTTAGATTTTGAAAGCAAATCTTGCCCTTTGAAAATGGTTCAGAAGGCTTCCAGAGATCATTAAAGTCTCATATCTAGCATTACATATTCACCTCCGTTTTCAAAGGTGCCATAGTTGGGATGAAATGTCAGAAATGAATGAAGGCATGACAAAGGCTAACTTCATGTGCACCAAGATGAGAAGGCTTCTGGTCACAGAAATGTCCAAAATGTGTAAGCAGATTTCATGGAAGCAGGAAAGATGACCTATGTCATGCTCAGTAGAGCATACTGTAATTTTATATCTCATTATTCATACAAATACCCTACGGAAGATTTACCAAAATGGTCAAAGCTGTAGAAGGTTGCAGTGAAAAATGATAGGAACAGAAGGTTAGGAGGGGCATAAAGGATAGGAAATTGTAAGCAAAAAGCAGGCAGAACCAGGCTGTGGTGTGCTGATTAAAGATTGTGTTACTGCTGCATTTAAAAAAGGAACGGAGTCAGTGAGTCTGAGGATGTTGGCTAGACAGTTGCAGACTGTTAATGCAGAAGCAGCAGCAAAGTATCAATCTGCAAGTTTGAAAAGGATGAGTAAGAATCATAAGAAAACTAGGTGGTAAAAGAGAAAGGGGAACCGTGGGTACACAAGAGGAGATGGTATCGTAACAGGTCAAAATATAGGTATAGCATTGAATTCAAGGAGTGATGAGGAACACAGAAGCAGCATTGTATAATATACAAATGAGAAATTACCAAAGTGGTTTTGCATATCCATACTATATAGACATTAATCATGGGCTTGTCACGCTTTCTTCTCAAGTAGTTCAGCAGAGTAAACTGCAAGTCAGTGTGAGGGAAGCTGAGATTTGGTAGCCCCATAGAGCAAAGCAACTTGGTTTCCAAGGAAAAGCTTGTGGTGGACTTTGAAGCAATTTTTTTAAAGATGCTCTCAGTTGAGGATAATATTTGAAATGCAGCTGCCTTGACAAAGAATTAGCTGAAGAGGGTGCAGTGAAAGGCAGGGGTCAAATAGGGTGTGGCAGAAGAAAAGGAAACAGAGACGTAGGACCACTAGGATCAGATAGAAGATGCTAATATCTCATATCAATGAAAAAGTCAGTGTAAATTAAAAAATAACTTGGTACACATAGGGAAAGAAGCAAAGATAAAGGGAAATCCTCGCTTCAGCAAATGTCTAAAGAAAAAAAACAAAATAACCTAAAATTAGCAAGCTGTTCACCTAAATTCAACTAGCATCAAGTAGAAGATGCCCCATTGTTCAAGGTTATTCTTTTTTGAAAACTTCATGGAAGAATAAGGAAGTGAAGGTTAGAGGAGATCATGTCTGGCAGGACCATTTAGAGCAGTAAAGCTAGTAAGTGCCAAAAAGGGGGTAAGTAATGGAAGAGTATCTGGTGGGAGTATTCAGAGAGAACCTGTCAGAGGAAATAATCATATTCAGATGAGAAAATGATGTTGAAAACTTAGCCATGTGGATCTCTAGAGGAGGAAGTTATTTGCGGTTCTTAAAATGCAGTAGATGATGCCACAGATGAAAGGGTACCTGAAGCAGTAGGCAGAGATTACTAAGCAAAGTGCAGGTTAAGTATTGAGTATCTGAAGGGTATCTGTGGGGGGTGAGGACACTGGGACAACTCTCTTTATTAGACAGTGAGAGACAGAAGATAGATCACAGAAGGAGATGAGGCTGTGGAGGGGATGAGAGTTCTCCTATTTCTTACAAATTATAAGAAATTATACATATTATTTTCAGACTAGCCTGGGAATAGATAAAATTCCTTCTAAAATGATTTAATGAGTAGTGTAGTGGAAGTAGAAATTGTAAATAAAGATGAAAATAGAGAAATATTGAACTGACAACAAAAGAACTTCAAAAATTCCCATTTGTTTTGGATGCAGCAGGAATATTTGTTCATTTTTATATATTAAACATAGTTATGATATATTATTATATAATTATGTATTAATATATTAGCTATATTATATATATTGTTATATATTAAATAGTAAAGTTCCTGAGCTGCTACATCAGATTTATTTATTTCTATTTTTCCATAAGGACAATGTCATTCTACCATTAAAATCAAAATTAATGGCAAAATTAAAAATTACCACTTTCCTTTTTCTCATGTCTAAACACATAGATGTTACTGATGTCTCTAGGCTGAAATAACAGAGGCAAATTAAAAAAAAACCAAAACACAAATATCATGTTAAGTTGTCCAGGACTGTGATCAGTGAGAGCTTTAGTTTTGTTTGTTATCAGCACTGTAGGAATCAACTTGACACGGCATGTCTGCATATTCAGGAATTATCTGGGAAAAATCACATGTAAAGGCAGCACCAGTTAGGAATGGTGAATTGCTTGAACTCCTTTGTAATAGTCATGAGCAGTTTGATCGTTTCCCCAGCCTTTTGAAGCCATGTGATTTGTGCTGTAAAGCTAATGCTGGCAATAAAGAACCCATGTCTATCTGTTAATCAGGTTGAAGATGGCAGCTGTTTCACATCAAGAGGATTTTAAGACAAAAGAAGAATAAGAAACAAGACAGAGAGAAAGGAAAATTCTATTCTTTGTCAGAGTCGAAAATTAATCATGGTGATTTAAACAATTCCAATGAAGACCTTTGTATATGCTGAAGAGGTAGTGGGCAATACTGTGTTTCATTGATGAAGCATTGATAAAATCAGCTTCAGGTCTCATTGAATGCCTTGAAATCCTTTCAAATTCCTTTACTTTTAAAAGTCTCTAGCATGCTGGAGAAAGTTGCCATTTCACCCTTTGTTGCCACAGCCTTCAAAATGACACTAATTATTGTGGCTTTTATTCTTAGAGTTATACAAGAATAAAAGTTATTGGATGTTATCTTTTTGTCATTTAAAGGAATTTTTATTTTAATTCTAGCAAAAAGTTTCTTTGATTTGTTCCAAATGTTTCTTTGTTTATATCACGTGGTGACCTCATAATAAGACCCACTGTGAGAAAGGACACTTGTATTTTTTTATCTTAGATGAAGCTGGAAAAAGTTCTGAAGTGTAGGATTTCAGTGGGGGAAATCCTTGTCTCTTTGCAGTCAGTTTGGTTTTCCTGTTGTCTTCAGCTGAGCCTAAACTTACCCCACTATGCATGAGGAAGACCTGTGCTGTGTTGTTTTTGATTTCAGCAGCTCCAGCAAGGTTTTATTATGTTGGTTTTATGGCACAAATGAAACACTATTAGGCAGGGGATTCTGGTTCAAACAACCACCATTTAAAGACTGTACTGGATGACAATTTATGAATACATTAATTAATAATTATTTAATTTTAGAGAAAAAAATAAAGCAATTAAGCCTTACTGGCAAATAGTTAACATACTCAATGTACTTTTTCCTTCCTTATCCAAAAGCAGCTCTGTATGGAGTGACTGTTAATTTTATAGGTAAACAGAAAATTACAGAACCATATAATAAAAATGTCTCTCTGCCTAACACATCTAGCCAGTGTCTTGCAATCAATTTATTTTGAGACTCACCCCACCCTTCAAGAAGCCTCATACAGGCAAAACAATCCACCCCACAATATTTTATCTTTCTGCTTCCACAAATTGCATACAGCTGAAAGATAAGAATGTATAGGATTATAATACTTTCTTGTACACAGAAACATTAGTAGTTCTCAGTCTCACAGTATGAAATATATAACTGGAATAACTTTAAATGGATACCAGTGAGAAGGGCTTGGGCTCACTCTTCAATGAGACACACAATGTGGTTTTAGTCCATGAATGGCTCAGGATTACAGATTTTAAATTCATGGTGGGTTTAGGTTTTTTAAAGAGGGCTTTTATGGCTCTCTCTGGGTTTTGTAGAGTTGGACAAAGGCACCTGGTTTTGCAGATGTAGGGAAGTGAATAAATAGTGCTAATAAAATCTTAAACACTCATGAAGAATTTCCTGAAATATTTCCTCAGTAACATGCTTGACACATATTTGCATTTATTTTGTCATGTACACCAAAAAGATGGTGATGAATATATACCCTGTGATGTATCTTTGTAGATATAGCATGTATATAGAATTAGAATTAGAATATATTAGAATTATATATTAGAATTACCAAATTATTATATATTAGAATTACCAAAAGTCACCAAGAATTTCACATATGCAGTCACTGCAGAGGGAAAAAGTGAAGTAAAAGTTCAATACATGTTCCCAAAATGCAAGGTTTGGTCTCATAAGCTGCTAAACAGATTTAATGCATGTTATATAGTTATATAGCTAGTGCAGAAACCTTAGTTAAACACTTGGAAGTGGTGACTTTTGATCTTGTTTGTATAACATTTGTATAGTATGCATTGAGAACATACTCATTTATGTGCCTATATATTGATTCAAATGCTCTGTTGTGTCTTTTTTTTTACCTAAATGAAAGTGGTTTCTTTTTGTTTTCCCACTTTGTTCCGCTCTGTTCCCATACCTTAGTAAAGCTGGCTACAACTGTTACTGTGGCTGAATACATGGGCAATTATTTTCAAACAGCTGGAAACTTTTTAAGGCTCGTTTTTCTGCTCCGTGAGGTATTAGTAGGTAGCTCTTCTTTCATGATGGATTGCATGGCCCTGCCTGAAGACTACCTGTATTTCCAATCTCCTTTTGCTTATACTTAACAGTGAAAAGGTCTGTAACTTGAACCACACAACTATCAGGTTCCACACAGGAGCCTCACTATTTGGCAAATTATTTGCCTTTGTTGCATTCATTTTTGTTTATAAAATACTAATTACCTCTTTTATTGTTTGAAGAGATTAAAAGTTAATAGGAGAAACTAAATAAACAGAATGCCATTCTGCACAAACTATATAAGCTGGTAATTAATTTCTGGCCTCCTCTGAGCTAATTAACTCATATAAAGAAATGAAGTTAATGAACCATAATTCTAGTCATACAAGTGTAGATACAAGCAGTTTGACTTAATGAATTAATAAGATATTTCCTTTCTTAGAGGTTTTTCAATTGTCTTTCTAGTCTGTAGGCCTTCTTAATGTTTCTTTCTGGCTAAAATATTTAATAAATGTCAGGGCAACCTGGAGATGGGACTTCACAAATTTTACTGTCATGTAGGAGACTACAATTTCAGAGAAAACAGGGAATTCTAGCTCAGCTGGGTGATGAATCTTGATATACAACAGAGATGTTTTACTCTGACTGGAGGTGATGCAGTAACCATCTTAGACTGAAAAGTAACAGTTTCTGAAAATGCAGTCACTTTGCTTTATCTGGATTAAAGCACAAGTAAAAATGAAAAAAATTAATCATAATGATATCCCTTTGGCTGAGTGAAAGGATCAATTGTTAGTTTAGACTTCTGACAACCTCATTTCTATCAGCATTTCATCTGGAATTTGCACTGTTATCTGCACAGGCTATAATCAAAACTTGAGTTGGATGTATAATTCTTAGTTAATCTTGAGAAGAAGATTGTTTATCTCATGCTCCCTGATTTTCTGGAAATAAGACTTATTTTGCCTGTTTTGCTACAGTACCAACACAATGTTAGCTTTTACTGCACTAAATTGATAACAAATAAACCCCACGGTAAAGAAAATAATATATCCAGTGTGACAGTCCTTGGAAAACCCTATCTCTGTGATGTTGCATTACATCCCCCATGCAAGTCATGCCCCTGTAAAACTTTCTGTGATGCCACTAATACTCCTTCAAACAGAGTTGAGTCTTATGCATTTATGAAGTTCCAAAACCTCCAAAACTCCATGGAGTACAGTTTTCTGCAAGACTGATTATCCATGTTTTTCATTTCATGGGATGAAACATGATTGTATAGATTGCTTTATTGTTAATATTTTACAAACATTTTAAAATTATTTATTAATAAGCAGTCTTGAAAACATGATGCTTCTAAGACATTAAGAAAAAGAAGATAAACAGAGGGAAAAAAGTTAAATTTTAAAACTGATATTTCCCTTCAGTACTGGAGTACAGAACATAATTGGACATCTGTTATAAAACCTGGAACTTCCTGAATCAGTGAAAGGATTCTGTTGATTTCAGATAGATTTACATCTCTAATTATTTCAGAAGAAAATAAAAGAGGTTAAAAGTCTTTACATATTTCTGAAGGCTACACTGCTCTATATACATAAATTCCTTGCTTCTTTTCCCTTCTGGATGCAAACTTCTCTTATCCTATTGTTTTAAACATGTCATTTACCTAAGTGTTAGCAGTCTGTTTCAGACCTTTGACCTTGGACTGTGACCAGGTGATCAATTATGTTTTCCTTGGGCCTGAAAGCACAGCTGACACAGCTTTAGAAATTTATTTCATCTTGATTTAGTAACTTTCATTTATCCATCTCCATTATTTACTTAGATGCTAAGGCTACATCCTTTCTGGGCTATTTGTTTCTAATTGTTGAGGTAGGCACACATAAACATGCTGCAGTCACGAAAAGTAAACAGTGTCTGGCTGCTGATAGTCCGAACGTGAAATGACCAGGGCTTTTTAGAGTCAAAAAAAATCTCATACATAACCATGTAAAATGGCTGCTTAGTACCAACATGCAATGTAATTAAAAAACAAGATTCCAATAAAACCAATTTCAAAGCAACTTGTCAATATAAAACTCATGAAGGAAAACTTAAGCATGAAAAAATATTTTCCTAGAGAAAACATTGGTGTACCATTTCAGGTTTTGCACAAATAAGAATACAATTTCTTTTTTTTTTTCAGTTCTGAGTCCATTTCTCTGATGCTGCCTGTGAATAGATCCTAAGTATGAAATCCAAACACATTGTCTATCCAAATCCATGCATAGCAGACTCAGGGCAGTATCACATGAGGCTCTATTATAGTCACATGTAGCTGCAAAGAAAATGCTGCAGAATCTTCTTCAGTAGGCAATTGCATTTGTTCAGAGCATAAATTATAAGGCATTTCATATTATCACAAGGGCAAATTTTATGTCTCATGGTAAGTGTGCCTTTCACCTAGAATAAATATTTCCTCATTCAAGAAAGGAAGTTAGGATGGTGCCCTCACTGAATACAATAGGTATTTTAGGAAACAAATAAGGTTACTGCTGTCCTTAAGTTCTTTTAATGCTGTGTGAGATACTGATGGTTAAAAACTTGCATCTTATCTTACAAGCTCACTGTACTGCCTCAAGGACAACCAATAGAGTGCTACCCAGAACAGCCTTCATCTACAATAAAATCTTTGCCAAATCAAATTCTTATGTGTTCCAGATCAAGCCCAAACCACAACGTTCATGAACTGGCGGAGTTCATCTTTGATTAGGTACCTAGCTGAGGTATATAATGTGTTCTAAAAAAAATAAAAAAATAAAAAAATAAAAAAGTTCTTTTGTAATTGTTGCTGCTACTAGATTCCTGCTATAAATTGTTCCACATCTTCCTGTCTTTAATCTTTTTTTTGTGATGCATCATAGTGCTAGTAATACGCTTCTGGGCATGGTTATGCTCAGAGCTTAAACTACAGATTTCAGAAGTCTAGTCCTATGTAAATCACAGATTTAAAACTTCTGTATGTATTAAAGCTAATCTTCTCTTCTTTTAGAAAATGACATGTTTTCAACATATGTCAGTGGACAGTATGAAAGATCATTCTGTTAACAGATAAAAGTAAATCCTAGTGTACTTGATAGGAACTGCCTGAACAAGGTAAAATTAAACTGCAGCTTCCTGTCTATGCTATGAATTAACATATGGGTGTTCTGCACTAAGATTATATCTTTTTTCCCTTGTTTTTTTTGTAGGCTTGATTATTATTAAAGACTAAACCCTATGTTTAAGACTGTGCAAGTTAATACTCTTGAATTAACTTTTAACTTGTATTTTTTCCTAGTCCATAATCAGATAATCTATAAGCAGGACTGTTTAATAACTTTTAATTTTAGGATTTTTTTTTCCAATGACATTTAATATTAACCCTTGTTTGGGTGATAAATTAATATATTTCATGTCCTGTGTGTGCTCTATAGTCTATGACTATAGAGCTCTATAGTGTGCTCTATATAGTGTGTGACTATAGTCTGTTCTACTGCTAGATAGATGACATACAAATATTATTTGTTGAATAATAGGACTGAGGAGAATACAAAATAGAAAAACATTCCTGAAATATGATATTTGGTGGCTGAGTTTACAGGAGAGAGTCATATTTCCATGGGGTGCTGCTGTAGCCATGCGCCCTTTTCAATAGCCTATTTCATGTGGCTTCCTGCACACTTGACTGGCACTTACAGATTTGAGCTTTCAATTCCAAGTCACACCACAAGCAGGCCACCTTCAGTAAGTGCAGTTTGAAAAGGCTACAATCTCTTTGGATTAGATACCCCTGTGTGGAAAGCTTCCCATAATTTTGGCACAGGGGATAATTTTACAGCTTGTGATTGCTACATTCCCTTACCAAATCCTGGCTACCAGTGAGAAGGGGGGAGCAGATGCATTCCAAACACCATGAAGGGCAAGTTGGGAAATGTTGACAAGCAGACCCCTAAAACCCTGGCAGGCTTTTTCCACCATAGTTCATGCAGCACTGGATGTGTGTGTGTTAGTACTCTAAAAATAAAACAATGGTTATGATCATTACTGGGAGGACACGGTTTTAGAAAAATAAACTACTCTTAGAAGATAGCTTTAGTGACATAAACATATTAATGCTGAGATATAAATCACAGAGTCCTTCTACATTTTCATTATCTTCCTCTGAGGATTTACCACACTATAAATGAGATTCTATAGGAAATTCACCCATATATAAAAATTTACAATGTGATGTCAAGACTATAAGGATTAACACTCAAATAATTATATCTGTATTTTAATCATAGCTGTAATCAATTATAGTTACATAATTTTGACTTTTATCAGTCCATTTTTAATACACTCAGGCTGCTGTATTAATACTTTTTTGGTCGTTGAGAGGAATCACAAACGGTTTCTTAAATTAGAGAAAGAAAAACATTGAATTCTTAAGCAGATAAAAAAGGCTTAAATACATCATGATTAAACCATATGTCTTGTACGATCATCTCTTAAGTACTATAAGTCTTTACAGATGTACTGACCTCTTAGATTCCACAGCACAAATGAATCCCATTGCAACTGTGATATATTAATATTTGTCAAAGTCCTCCAAATTGAAAAGATTTTCTTTTCCTAGTACATGGGATTGCTTAGTTGAAAATTAAAGTTCTTGTCCAAATAGAGCTGACAATTTGTTGGCTTCTATTCTGGGGAATTTTCTCCCCCCTTCTGTTAGATAATATTTATTGTGTTTCATTTCTAATAGCATGAGAACAATACTGGCCTATTCATAGTTATTAGAAAATGTTTGAGTCTTTAGGAGCAAATGAAGTTGAGAGCACCTAAACATCTTGAGGACTATCTAACCTTCATGTGTAGAAACTCTGACTCAGACAAAAAGTGAAGGTAGAACACAATAACACATCTGCCCTGTTAAAAATAATTGCTCAGATTTTTGTCTGAACTGTTCTGGTCCTGGTTCCCAACTAGAGAATTTCTTAGAAAGGGTATGAGACAGGGAATTTTTTCCCACCTTTCCCTGAAAGAGTAAACTGCTAACTCATCAGAAAATCTCTGTCAGTTTATACTTAAATAAAACACAGTAGATGCAATATATAAAAAGAAATGTCTGTGTCTCCCAAAACTCGGCATCAAAAACTGTTCATAGAGAAATGCCAGTGGATGTACAGTACACCCTGGAAGAGCAGAAAGTCTGTCAGATGGTTGACACAAAAATGGAGACAAAGGTAAAAATTCACTTTCTGCTCAGTCTCCCGAGCAATATCCAGTGCTTGGGATTGGATATTGGTTGGTTGGGCATCCCAACCAAGATCCAGTGCACAGATCAAAATAATAATGGCAATGAGAAGCAGCTTTGCTTCCATACAATAAAGAAAAGTCATAGTTGCTGGCCTTGAGTGCTGAGAGCATGCAGGAAGCGTACAGGGAAGTTACAAGATGTAATGGAGTAATTTTAATGGAGTGTTGTTACTGAACCAGCAGAATTCCATGCACCAAATCATTGGCATAACAATGACCAGAGAATTTTGAACTGCAAAATAGTATGCTATGAAATAGGGTCAGATGTATAGCAATGGACAGACCCCAGAAGATATATCATTCACAGACAGGTGGGATACCATAGCAAGGGCATTACCTTGTTATTTAGTGTGGAGTAATTTCTCTGGATTCTTAATTTGGAAACAGACTGAATGTAGATGGTAATTCCTTATGGAGTTTAAGACTTTTTGAGAGATGGATAGATTCACTTATATATCTTCTAATATTCATTATAGCCTTCAGAAGACTAGGGAAAGACAGGATAAACTACTCATGATTGTATCTGTGCTGAGTACTGTATAATATGTGAAGCTACTGCGAAAGATACAAAACTGCATGTTGAATAATTATTATGAAAAATTGTCTGTATATACTCTAGATACTCCTGATTAATTTACAAGGAGGTCAATTGCAGTAAATACACAAGATGTTCTGTCAGAAAAGGTTATCAAGCATGATTCTGCAAAAACAGCGCATAAAATTGAGGAAACACTAAGGAAATTCCTGCTTTAAAAAAGATAAAACAACAGCTGTATGTCTGCTTTATATCAAGATCAGCAAATGTGTTTTTTACAGTATTAGAGTTCTTTTAAGGTACAAATTTGTTTTAGTAAGGCTACCAGTACTTATTTTCCTTTTTCAGTGTATTGATCACAGTCTAGAAAAGCAACAGTTCAGACCTAAGGACTCTGCTACTGCACAAAGAACACCGGCAGTTTAAATATCTACATCTCTTATATTCTCTGAAAAAGACTGTGAAGTGTGTAAAAGAAATATATTCTGTTTTAGTCAACCATGTATGTTTATCGACATATTCATGGAAGCTGAGTAGCAATGGAGTCTCCAGAAACAGCAATTGAAAACACTTTCCTGATGGCACCATTGGGACAATTAATTATTCAGTTTCACATGGAGAAATATGTTAGTGTAGCTAAACGAGGACAGGAGAGAACACAACACTTAAAACAAAATGTTTCTCATTTAAAGCATAAATTCACGTACATAGGTTGAGTTCACTTTTGTCAGCAAATGTGCAGCTTCCAGTACCACTGGCTGGTCAAAATAGGTATGTTATTGACAGAGGCAGAAAATAAGGTGTTTGGTAAATACACACCTTTTCTTCTACAGCTCTGTGTCTGTCTGTGTAATTTTCAAAGACAGAAATCTTCTGTATCACTTATGAAAAAGCATTTTGGATTTGGAAAGAAGGATGTACCTGAGATACGTTGTTTTGATTTCATATTAATTCATAAATGTAATGATCTGTATTCCAGCATAGATATTTGCATCAATGTGATAAATAGTCAAAAGAAGATAAAAACATGTATACAACATGCTGATGACTCACATGACATTGTCATTATAAAAGAAAAATTATGTTAAAAATACTTACACAGAAGAGAGAGTATATTAGCATTTTGGCTTAATAACTCAATAACCATAAGTTTAGGAAGTTACAGTATTTCAGACCTTGCAAAACTCTGAACTGAATTTCACTCCATTTCCTAAACACATGATAAATTATATTTACAGAATATATTAATTATATTCACACTTAGGTTACAACCAAAGTCACTCACCAGAATTATACTTACTCCATGATGGCAGAAAACAATATTATGCACAACAATGAAAGAAATGGTTCCTTCAACATTTCCACCACATACCTTCAATCAGGTAGGGCCACAGAGAAAATTCACATATTTACAGTATCCTCCAGTATGGAACCACAAAGTAGATAAAGAACTATCCAGAACTAGAGAGCTAAAAATTATGCTTTTTTGTTACATTTTCATGCCCTAACACTGATTCCAAAGCCCACTGTGGAGTATCCTAACTTTTCCTTACAGGTTTTTATGTTCTTTTTCTACCTAAGCAATCCTATTTCAATATCACTTAGCTTAGCCCAATATGATCTGCCTTGAAGAAGAATTTGGCTTCTTCTTTCCATGCTATAGTAGAAAAAAATCATACACCTGAGCTTCCAGAACTAACACAGCTTTTGAACAAAATATGTTTAATTTTTAACATTTTGAATCATATGTAGTTTGGGTGCAAGCCAACACCACAAAAGAATTTTCCAGAAATCTCTGAGAAATGGATGTTCTAGGGCTACTGCTCTTATTTAAAGATTAGGAATTGTGACTTTTTACAACTTCTAACTCAAATAATACAAAACAAAATCAAAGCCGTTTAGCACTGGTTTACGTAGCTATTTTTGGCATTAGGAAAATAAGTCACTTAGTATGCACTGCATTATTGTGCTATTGTGCTGGCACCAATTTGTTTGTTTACTGATTGAAGCTAATTTAGCCAGTTTATAACATGTCAGAATTTTTCCAGAGGTTATAGAATACATGCTTTTTGGAGGCTTGCACAACCACTGATAATTAGAACATTAGCCCTTGGGTTGTTTCCTTTCTGTTTTTCCAAAAGGAATAAAAAACCACCTGGATGTGTTAAAACACCTGGGTAATTTATATGGAACACACACAACATACACATACACTTTCTTCTACAAAACAGTAGAGCTTCTGTTTCCATGCTGGCACAGAAATGATTGATATAACTAACGACTGATGAAGTAAAACCACTAGCTGTTAATAATTTCACAGTAAGCTTGTGTTTGTTGTTGTATAAAATAAGGGCTCGATTCCTATGTATAGTCTTCATTGACATTACACAGAGATAGAAAATGGCACAACTGCATCTAAAACTACTATCAAATATTTTAACAGAAAAAAATATACTCAGATAAATGAATAATATCAATAAAAATTCTATTTTAAAAAGCAAGAATTTTTTTTTTTTCCACCTAGAAAAGACTTCAATTTTTGAAAAATAGTTGTAAGACTTCCTGATGTGAAAAGAACTGTTTTGCATCTTATTCCTGAAGTAAATTTAGCCAGCAATCAAAAAAATCTGAATTTTCATACATATATTTTTGGGGAAGGAATTGCTTGATAACTCACTTTAATTTTAAATTATTGATTTATGGGAAACCAAAAATCTGCTGTTAATTTGTAAATCACTTTCTACAAAACCAATAGTTTATTATTAGTTTGAAAATTAAGACAGAAAAAAGTAAAATTAATCCTCCAAATAAATGAATAGGAAAGTTTTTAAGACACAAAAAGTGTAACATTCTCTTTGATTTGGTTCAAAACCTGTAGTCTGTCCACAAAGCCCACAGTGTTCATATAAAATGAGTGGGAATTGGGCATCCAGTACAAATTATTTTGTTGTTTTGTTGGGTTTTTTTTGAAAGACATCTATATCTAATGAGAGAACAGCAATTCCTGGAAAGCTTCAGATGTTCCAAAATCTCAACAAAAACTCAGGGAGAGAAGACTTTTACTTAATTACTTTTCTCTTTCTTTTATGACAGATTTATGGTAAGGATACTAAAGGTGTTTTGCCTTTTCACACATCCTAAAAAAAGAAAAAAAAATAAAATTACAAAAACCATACATAAAAATTTCAGAGAAAAAAACCTTAGTATATATTATTCCTGGGTGATTGTTACCTAATAATAAAGTAAAGCAACAATTTCTTCCTTCTTCTCTTGTACTGGATCATGATGATGTATCCATGTTGTGAGCACATGTGGGTACAAAGGGATCTTGAAAACTTGGTTTATGCAGCTGAGGTATTTTGTGTTTACAGAAAGAGAAAAAAAATCCTACTGTCTTTACTCATGCACAACCACAGTTTTGCTACAGGATCCGAGTACATAAATGACATAACACCCCTAGAAACAATTAAGAAAATTCTTCCATCCAGCTATTCACTTTGGGAAAAGAAAAACCTCAAACCAGCCAAGACTAAAACATAAACATCTTTATTCCAAAAATGAAAAATATTTGTCTGACCTGAGCCACGCAGCATTCTCCATACCCAAGGCCTGACCAAGGCATGGTAAGTACCTGCTGCAAGTCCTCAGCTACCCTGCCCACAAACCCCAGGATAGGGAGCACAAAACTGATGCTGTAGGAGACTGGCCATAGTTTTTTGTGGGTTTGTGGTTTCTTTTTAAAACACTGTAAAAACACCATGATGAAGTTCCCTTGTCCTTTGCCAAATGTGGCCTGTGTTGAGGCTTCTTCCTGATGGCATCTCATCCCTGTGGACTCTCCTCCTGCATATATGCACCAATCAGCCATTACCACATCAGCCTGTGGAGAAAGGCCCAGCCCTGGATGCCTTATGGCTACCCTGAGAACTCATATGTTTCCACTTGCTGCTTTTAGGTCATGGAGTCAAGAGCTGAAGTAGACTCGTGTGTGGAGGCAGTTTGGGATGCTGGAGGAGAGCAGGAAGAGGAGGCTGGAGGCATGGCATGCACTGCCTGCCCAGGAGTGGAGGGCTGCAGGCAGCCCGGGCTGCTGAACATGGCCCTTGACACGGCCCACAACACCATATCAAAGCAAATAACAAGAAATGCAGTGTAAAACTGCCTGACTTTTATTTCTGCCTTTCCAAGCTATTGGCTCCTTCACTAATAATCGGGATTTATTACTGGGCCCATCTGCTGCCTCTCTAAGGTCAAAAGGTAAACCACAGCCATCGCTGATGTCACCATCAAGGTAGCTAGCAGCAAATGGACCCTGACAAGTGTACTTTTAAAAGAATATTGTGGCAAGAGCACTCTGAGCATGAAAGTCAAGCTGATAAAGAAAATAAAGTCCAAAATACTAAAAAGATGTCAGCTTTTAACCCATTAATCCAAGTGATGGAGTCCAGCTGTCAGTCTTCTATCTGAGCAGCAGTCAGAAAGAAGAATGAGCTAGTATGCCCAGTGAAATGTAATCAGGTCAATCTCTCTACAAGGAAATTCCTAGCACATCACATTTTACTGTATTCCTAGTGCAGACTCCTCAAAGGTACCAAGGAGTAGGAGTGGAAAGAGGATGAAGTCCTTGCCACAGTACTGCCATTTCTTCTTGACATAAGGATGTTTCATGAAGACCCATCACTCTGGTTTTGTTTTTCAGCTTTTCATTTTCGCTCACCAAGACCTGGCTTTGAAGCATTTATTTCTGTAGCTAAAGCAACATTTTTCAAGTTCAAGGGATAACCTCTGTCCCTTGCAACTGCAGCCCTCCTGATTTCCGACACGGCTGTAATAAGGATCACAGTTTTCCTTCTGCATTGCTCTGGTTTTATTCAGGGTGATGTAAAGGGACTGCAGCTAAGGTTAAACTCTCCAGATAATTTTGTTGGTACGTTTTATCAGTTTCCGGGCAGGAAACTCCTTTTCGACTGCATTTCCAGCTGAGAATAGAAAGTGAAAAGGGCAGAAAGACTGATGTGAGATAGAGCGGCCCTTTTTCCAGTGGAGATGGAGGATTTACCTCACAGTTTGAGAACAAATTAGAAACTGACAATGTGTCAACAAAGAATTACTTGCTTTGTCTCAGCTAATGTTTCAGAGAGGTTATCTATATCCATGCAGCAGTACCGCAAACAAGCAGCAGGTTGCTGACAACTGATGTAAATAGCTACAATTCCTGTACTCTCAGGGTCATACATTACTAGCATCATTTTCTTTTTTCCATATCAAGCAGTTGGTGGAGATAGTGATGTGTAGCATATATATACAAATGAATTTCCAGTCAACAGAGACATAAGGAAGAATTTATTTTTTTTTTCCTGATTCCAGGTGCCGCACCATCAGCAAGTGCTTGTGGTCTGCAAACACTCCAGCAATTTATTTTTACCTTCTGAGGGTGGGATGGGGAGTGAAAACAGAAGACATGGGTAAATAGAAGCTTGTTTAGATAAAACTTTTGGATCTTTTGCTTTTCAACTTTGCATGTAAGGACTTATGTTCCTTTTCAGGCAAGAAGCAACAAGTGCAGTGGCATTGACTCTGCATGTGATTAGTGGTGAGTGTTTCTCTTTAAGATCTCTTTACAATTTAAGGTGATGATGACTACAATAAAAACATGGAATGACAGAATGTTTTGGGTTGAAAGGGACTTTAAATACCACCTTACTCCAAAAACACTGCCATGGTCAGGGACACCTCCCACTAGACCAGGCTGCTCAGGGCCCCTTCCAGCCTACCCCTGAACACTGCTAGGGATGCAGCATCCACAACACCTCTGGACAATTTATGACCTCACCACCCTCACAGTTAAGAATTTCTTTCTAATGCCTAATCTAAATTGAGCTTCCTTCAGCTTAAAGCCATTATCCCTCATCCTACCACTACTTGTAAAAAGGCCCTCCTCAGCCTTTTTGTAAGCCCTCTTCAGGCACAGGAAGTCTGTGATAAGGTCTCCCCAGAGTCTTCTCTTCTCCAGACTGAACAGCCCCAGCTCTCTCATCCTGTCTTCAGACTCCGTCTAGCATGGATGTCACATGCTTTTCTTCAATGTTTATGCTCCCTTGAGCATCGCTGCTAATGCCTCTGCTAAAAATCCAGAACTGATTGGTTACATCCAGATTCATCTCCAGACAAAACTCTCCTTATGCACCCTCTTATATCCCAATTCTAACAACCATAGACAAGTATATTCCATACCAGACTCTCAGTTTTAGCACCAGCTAGCCAGAGGCCTTAGTGCAGCTGGCAGTATTTGGGAAAGGAAGTGATTAGAAATCCTCAGCAGTCCACTGGAATTTCTGTGTCACTCTGAAATGGTTTATGACTGTAAGGCTCAAATCACAATATCCATTTGCATCTGTGGATTGTGCAGAAGTGGACATGATATAAATGGTTACATATGGGTCAGCTGCTGGAGAGTGAAGTGGTATAATCTGGGGGGTTTTATGAAGCACTTATGTGTTTGTACTGCCACAGTGTGTGGATCTTCTCCCACATAAGACATACATATATTACTGAGAATGAAATTGACCCATGAAAAATAAGAGTTTTAAATGTGGAGTCTAATTTCAGTCATCAAAGTGTGAAAGATTAAAAGTCTTGCTTTCAGTACCAATTTCAACATAGCCTTACCTCTGAAGCTGTCTGAAAACCTGGATTATTTTCCAGTGTATTTGATTCTCTAGAATAAAGGGTGTCTGCAAAGAAGGCTTAAGAACAAATAAACTGAATGAAAAGCTAGTCACAGTGGTCAGATTGTCAGTCATGGAGGTTACATCTGTGCAAGGAACGGGTATGGCAGGAGCAGAGGGCAAATTTACCCCCTGGTACTTCACCAATCTACCTGTGCTCAGAGTAGTAGTAAGTGCCTCTAGAGATAATGGGGTATTTCAGTCTCTGTTTGTTTGTGTCTTGGCCTCTGCTGAGGTTAAAACTGTGCCAGCTGCTGATAATTCTAATGGTGTTTTTCTGATATGGAAACCTATTCACCAGAGATCATAATGGGAGTATCAATGTTTAGTACAAGTCCTTTACAGTTATCAGATATTAATGGCCTTTAGTCTGTATTGACCTCACAGGCCAGACCAAAGCCAAGAATGCAGAGAGAGAGAAAGAAAAAGATGACGATTACTTTGTTTTAATAATACAGAAAGAGGAGATGTGACATATTTGAAAAGAAATCCTTTAAGGTTTACACCTTAACCTCTTTTAGGTCATTAAGGGAAAGCCATTAGTTTGTTTTAAAATAGAGGAGAAAGATAAAACCACACAAAAAATACTATGCAATAGATGAACACATGTGCCTTGAGAGGAAGACAATTTAGACTTAGAAGCATCATTGTACTTCTCACAATTACATTTGTTCACCTGCTTCTTAAGTGTACGCTTGTGGCTTGTTAACAAAATGGAATTGTTTGCTATACAGAGGCTCCTAGGTGCAAAGTTAGAGCTAGCCTTGTATTTTTTCAGTCCTGTTGTACTGTGTGGCAGGTTCTTAAGTTTTTCTTCTAGTTTTAATGTCTCTTCTTTATGTTCTTTGTAATTATGGAAGTAGAATCTCCTAAGTCTATTTTGTCCTTCAAATCAACATGGCAAAAATATCGATTCAGGTAATGAGGCACAGGTGTACCTTGTAGGCACTCCATAAAGAATTCTTTCCTGGGAATCAGCCCAAAGTTACTCAGCGCATTTC
The DNA here is from genome assembly GCF_971803275.1 of Cyanistes caeruleus. Classification (NCBI taxonomy): domain Eukaryota; kingdom Metazoa; phylum Chordata; class Aves; order Passeriformes; family Paridae; genus Cyanistes; species Cyanistes caeruleus. The sequence goes on from NC_141701.1 coordinate 94,356,357, forward strand.
TGTAATTGTGCTACATTAGGCAAATTACTATATTAAATAGCCCACATGCTCACATTTCCACCTGAGTGGGGTGACACTAGGTTGTACACTTGGGTTGTAATAAATAACAGGCAAGAGGAAACTATTAGTTTAAGTAGATTTGCTAAACAGAACTTTTCTGCCATTTTAACTCTTATGTTTAATCATGAATCCATTTCTGCATTTTACTTCAAAGAAGGAAAAAAAAAAAAGGTCATAGAAGTTCCCGCTATTGTTATTTAGGCCCGTTATTCAATCTTTTGTCCTTTCTTCTCCTTATCCCTTCTTTTTATAGCAACAATGTGTGTGAGACACTCTGCTCCAGCTCTAGACAGTCATTTTTCAAATAACCCCTGTGTGTATCAGATCCTTGATCTGTAATTTTTTGGATCAAATGTTCTGACTGCTCCTCTGTGTGTTTGTAACTTCAACTAAAATGCTGTGAGACACTGGCAACATTTTGGTCAAATCCTCAGAAGACATTACTGAACATTTATTTCCTAAAATAACTGGTAATTGTTTTAATTTCTCTGTGATTTTTTCTCCCTTTAAACTCCACTTGTTTCTCTCATTGAATAAATGTTCTGTTCCTCCTTTGTTAATTTTTTACTGCTCTGCGTTAATTTCTTTCTAGTTACTTAGAGGGGAGATTTTTTATTTTCCTTTTAACAATAGGTTGATACAATTTAAGCATTATGAGACACTTCTCTTTCTTTATTTCCATCAAAAAAAGCATCTTTGTGGATTTAAGCCTACCTGTCAAAGTGCAAAAAAAGTTGTCATTCAAACTGGAGATTACTGTCCAGAATGTTGGCTTAAAAAAAAATAAGTGTACTGTGTATCAAACCACTTCAAGATCAACAATCAACCTCTTCCCACAGATCATTTCTTAAAAGGCTAATAATTTTCAGTGTCTGTTACAGAAAACTGAGTGCTCAGTTGAACTTCTTTATGTGAAGACTACAAGTATCATTTGTAGAGATATTTCATTAAAACTCAAGGTCCAGAAGTATCATTTGTAGAGACTGTTTATTTAAGTCTTCAGAAATTTTTGCTCTGAAATTATACAAGCATGAAGCCCTTGGGGAGCATAATTGTAAAGTCATGAAATATTGTACATAAAGGTGAAATGCAATGATATATAAAAATTGATAAGATCATTTTACCCCCTACATCTTTCAATTCAGTCAGACTATGTTACCTCTACTCCTTTTTTGCATGAAATGACTGACTCCATACTCTTTCATGACAGCCCTCTTCCCACCTCTTTTTCCCAGTTCTCTGAATCTGGTTAGCTAATCATAATGCTTATGAAAGCAACACCTTTTAGGAAAGCATATTACTGCTGATTAACTACTTATTTCCTTTTAATGTGTCAATAAAAAGGTAATTACATTTCATTTGGTTTTAGAGTTATAATTGTCTTGGAGGAAAAAAATTGCCTGCTGGAACCAAATCCCAGAGATTAAAGCAAGAGGAAAGACAACAACCTTGTTATTTTCTTCAAGATAGAAGACATGACTATTAAAAAAATAAATTGACAGATTATTTGAAATACTTGTTCTGAAAGCAAAATGACCATACCTTCTTTTAAAATATGTTGTTCCAATGAATGATCACTTATTGAAAAAAATATATCCATGTCAAGATAATTATATCAAAATGAATGACAAAAATACATTTGAAAGCCCTTTGTTATTGATGCTAAATTTAAAGTAATTTTAAACTGTGGGCTTTTGTGCTGCAGTCCTCTCTCTTCTCTCACCTTTTCTTGCACTTTTGAAATTAAAATATTGTGGAAAATATCAACTTCATGAAAAAGTCCAACACCTTTCTGAGAACAGCATCTGCTTATTTTATTTTTGGTTACTAGACTGGTTATTTGCCTTCATTGGTGTCAAATGCAAAGCCTTGTTAATTGAGGCTGGGATATACTGGGAGGTTTATATGCTCTTATCTTTTTATCAATACAATTTATTTTTGTATAATAGCTCTTAGCACCTCTATAACTTCATTAACTTCAACTGAGTCATGTCATATTGATGCCAGTGGAAGTGCAGATACGAGCATATTCTAAAAACACTGTTCCAGTGTCAGACAAATGTTACTGGCAGTTTTTCCCTTCATTTTGTTGATAGCCTTTTTCTTCCAATAGCTCTTAATTTTTTACTGTCATATTAATAACGATAGGTTAGCAGTCCTTGGGGTGCCACAAACTGTTTTGTGTATGTTTTGATCAAATTTTCTGTACTCTGGTCTACTCTATTCTACTTCTTTTATAATGAAGTGATTTCTCAAACAGTTGGGCCTGCTACTGAGATAACCTCTTGTGATGCCATGCATGGTGGTACGCAAGCACTTTCTGCTCACACTTAAAAAGATTTGTGATTTTTGCATCTTGGAAGTGGCTTTGAATTCATCTGTCATTTTAACACAAACTAGTCTTCTATGAAAGGCATATTTTTATCAATAGTAGTATATGAAACTGAGTGGCATTAATGACTTACATTTAAATATTAGTTTCATCAAGAAATCTGGCAGAACTTAACATACGTGTTTTAATTCAAGTACAAAATCTGCTAAACTTCTTCCTCCAAAAGAAGTATTTCTGAAGGCAAGTGATTTAAAGCGTGGAACACATGGCATTTCACAAGGACAATAAAGAACTATAAATTAAGGGTGACATATGCCTTCTGAATATTTCATGGTTTTATGTGTCTGTCTGTCCACTCAGCATTGGTGTTGAAAACGCAAACACATGAGTGAGTGAGCTTGAGAGTGGCACTTTTTTGACAGAGTTACATGCTACGAATGGAGTCAATCAAGTGGGGAGTGAAAAACTCATTTTCTGACAGGGGTGTCAGCAGAATCATCGGGGCTGATGACAACAAATCCGTAGCTGGAGAAAAAACTGACAGGGTGGAAAACAGGAGACTCTAATACTGATCCCTCTTTTTCATCTGTCCAGAACATAATTTCAAAGCAATTATTGCCCCAGTTGGTTTTATTAACTGCAGGCCTTAGATGTTTACATCTAAGTTACAGGGCAAGATGTATAAGAAATTAAACCAAAGTGGAAAAAAAATTGTGTCATGAAAAGAAAATATTTCTCCTGATGTACAATTTGAAGAGTATGAGATCAGCAAAGGATGAGTGCTATATGTTTTGAAGAATCTGCAGAGTATTTTTGCCCTCCTCTGAGGTTAACTCAGCAGAATCTATAGGTGGGTAAATCCTCCCGTTTTGATAGGTACAGGATTTCCGATTTACATGGTTGTTATGCTTTAGTTTATTAAGCCAAGTCATAAAAGCAAGGCTAAGTTTCCAACAAAGGGATAAAGGGATGAAAATGTTTTAAAGCAGTAACTTTTTGTTGTTTGTTGTTCACATGTTAAGTGCACTCTGTGGACTAGAGTGACGAGGGTCCCATTTCCAACACAGCATGGAGTGGGTGATCTCGTCAACTGTAAAATGAAGCCATAAGAGCACAGCATGAAAATGTATTAGCAACAGTTAGATAAGGGAGACCTCAGCAAGGCGTACACACTTCCAATTGGTGAAATAATGCTTTTACAAATTGTTTTTGGTACATTAAGTACCTTTCACAGCCAAAATTAAAAAAAAAAAAAAAAAAAAAAAGAAAGAGATAAAAAGTAGACAAAAAATAAATAAATAAAGAGACCCACAAAACTGCACATACAATAGACAGAACTGGGGCTTTTTTTCCTCTTGCAAAAGTAATTTCATGCAGATTTTTTTTTATTGAAATTGTTTCCCAAGTTGACAGATCTTGTGTACAATGATAAATGACAAAGTGCTATGCAGCTGTCAGCCTGTGCTCAGGGAAATTGCAGAAAAACTCCCTAATAATAATAATAAATATGCGTTTCTCCAAACAGAAGGTATTTTAAACTAGTAAGCACAGTGGTGTAGTAAAGTAGTATTAAACAGCAGTGAGGTGAAGCTAAGAAAAGATTTATATATTTGTACTAATCTAGCAGCTCTTTACTGACTATGACATGCTGACAGGGAAACAAGGGTTATGAAAAATGATCTGACAATATGCTGCTAAATCCATGAATTTCAAAGTGCCGAATAGTCTGTGGCTTGCCAGGATTGAATGCCTGAGTTATTTCAGTGATTGTTACAGAAAAACTAGGACTGTGATAACAAACCGTAAATGCAATAGGACTATAAGGAAGCCAGTTAAGTGACACAGATGACCATAGCATGTCTTTTTGGAAAGTCATAGAATTTCAGATAGAAAATTAAAGGTGTTGATTCAATTTAAAACATCTTTTAAAAGCAGCTCTCCTTGTTAGGAAAAATGGTCACATAAAATTGCCAGAGGATGCTGAAGAACACGTGGTGCAACCTTTGTGTCAGATCCTAAAATAGATTGAACATTTGTAGTTAAGGGGACTTCTAGACTGTGACATAAACTGGAGGTGTCTGAGTTAAGAAAGTACTGTCCATATGTTTTCAAGTGGGCCTAAAAATTTCATTGAATTAAACTTCATTGAATAAAACACAGAAGGTGTTTTACTAAAACACAGCACTGTTGTCTCACACATGTTGAGGAGGTGCTGAGAGCCTCTTTTGCTGAATGTGTTTATTCCATATAGAAACAAAGTTCTGATATAGAAAATGAAAGTTCTTTTCATTTTCTTTTCTACTGACAGTTTTGAATAACTGAAAATGTTATTGAGTTTCACTGTTCTTTGATTTCTGTAGGAATTAAGAGTCTTTCCTGGCATCAGTTTACTTATATTTTTTGAGACTGATATTAAACTTGGACATTTGTCAAGTTTGGCATAGTGGGAAATAAATCTTACATCCTTTTCAATTATGACTACAGCTTTCAAAGCGTAAGGGCAGGAAATCTCAGAAAAGTATGAATTGAATTTTGCAGTTGCATTAATTCTCCAGTGTTTTACTGCAAAACTTCAGTTTCCTCAAGTTAGAAAAGAAAATTCAGTGATATTTCTGACAAAATATTTCTTGTTAACAAACAAAACAGTGCAAAAAACCCGCATCTTCAACACAAGCTGTTGACTAAAATTGTTCGTACCAATGACAGATTCATGTTTTCTCCCAATTGTTTGTGCACTGGGGTTTTAAGGATGCTCTGGGGATCTACTGATTCATGTTTTGTCTCATGTCCTGGCAAAGAAAAGGCATTGTCTTTGTGAGGTGAAATGGTCATCGTCTACTTAGCCATATTTGCTTTAGCCATATGTGGGAGAATTACGTTTCGGTATATTTACAATTAAATAAATATATAATCTTAGAGAAGAAGAAGCAGAAGAAGCAGAAGCAGAAGCAGAAGAAGAAGAAGAAGAAGAAGAAGAAGAAGAAGAAGAAGAAGAAGAACAAGAACAAGAACAAGAACAAGAACAAGAACAAGAACAAGAACAAGAACAAGAACAAGAACAAGAACAAGAACAAGAACAAGAACAAGAACAAGAACAAGAACAAGAACAAGAAGAACAAGAACAAGAAGAAGGAGGAGGAGGAGGAGGAGGAGGAGGAGGAGGAGGAGGAGGAGGAGGAGGAGGAAGAAGATGGGGAAAATAGAAAAGAAAAGGAAAAAGGGGAAATGGATAAAATAAAACCAGAAATTATATGTGTTTGTTATTGTAAATATTCCAGTTATTCCAGACAGAAGTTATGATTGGTATTCTTATCACTGGAGTGTTAAAATAAATGGCTAAATTAAGTTTCTAGACTTAGTAATCTTTGTTAACAATGTGTGAAACCACATGCTAATGGATGCATCTACACCCATCAAAATTATGCCTGAAAGTTTTACAAATATTTTACTTCTATTTTGTTTATTTCTTTGACTGGTTTCTTTAAATAAGTATGGAAAGACCATATACTTTCATATTTTAGGGCCTGCATGAACTTAAATAAGCTGTTTGTTTTTATGGTTTTGTTTTTTTCGTTAGCCTTGTGCATCTCCTGATATCCTGATGCAATGGAATATTGTAGTGGGGTACAAAGACAAACAAACTGAAAAAATTCCTGTGAGTTGTTAATTTAATCTGCTGTGGAAACTAATAACTCATAAAATGGTTTAGATTAGTTATGTGCCTTTTTTACAGATTTGAGGGGCACTTGAAATCTTATTTGCATACACTCAGACCTCTCTAGATTAATAAATGCTACTTATTTTTGGGTGAATGACAAGAATAAAGTGGTAATAAATCATAAATAAAATAAGGTGTATATTTGTATTTTCATAAAACATATGTAGGATGAGACTACATCCATTAAATACAATTTTTTCTCTTGAAATTGGGATTTTTTCTCTTGAAATTACTAGAGCCAGGATTACACTGCCAGACAAAACAATGAAGTTGCTTAACTGTTTTCAAAATGATCACATGGGTTTCATTTTGGCTAGTTTTCCTCCACTTTTGAGTTCTCACTGTTCAATCATCATTACAGATGAGGCCCTGATGTAAGGAGTGTGTCTGTGATTACAGCAGTCTCTACACCCAGATAAACTGAACTATGGCCTAAAGTAGGTGAGTCACCTTTTACAAGGAATGGACATTTTATTTTACAGCTGGACATAAAAAGCATGTATCCATCTCACTAAAATATCAACCTAGTATAATTCTGATATTAAAACCTTATTGAAAGAGCCCTTGGGAGAAGAGAGACATGAAACTTCCTTCCACATTTCTGTTCTCAAAACCATTAAAAATAAAATAAAAAAAATAAAATAAAAAAAAAATTTAGTTCTTTCTCCACCAGAGTCCATATACCAGCAAATTAGTTACAAGACAAGATTTTATTGATTTGTATGTATCAAAAGCTTGTGAAGAGAAAGCACAAATGCCCATCCTCTTTTGCTGGATCAAGCAATTTTGCTGCTCAAGCAGTTTGATCTGTTTTCCTTGATTGCTGGCTGCCAGCACTAAGCATGGGAAAAATTAATAAAAGATTAAAAAATTCTTAATTTTAAAATTCCAAGAATAAAGGCAATCCTAAAATGTACAAAAAAAAGCTTTTTTCTTTTTTTTTTTTAAATAAATCTTCATGTGGTCCTGATTTAATTGGGAAATCCATGATTTTTAGTTAAACTAATGGAAGAGGATAAACCTCTTTTCATTCCCTCAAAATCTAAGCTGTTTCACTTAGATTTTTTTCATGTAGAGTCCTCTGTAAACTTACATAAGATCTGTCTTTCAGTCAAAATTAGATGTTTCTCTACTCTCATTCATTTACTAGGTAGTTAACCATTTTCCTTCCTGAGCCTTCCTTTCTGCACTCAGGAAAAGGTGCAATGTTTACCTTCTCATTTTATCTGAATTATTGTTTGCCAATAAAACCACTTTCTAAAGCAAGGACCACACTGTAATGAAAAGCAGCTCGATGATCCCGAAGTATAGGTTAGAAAAGTATACTTGATGTTCGTATTTGGACTAGAGTTTTCAGTGAAATTATGTTATTTTAAAGAACACCCAAATCTATTTCATGGATAAATATAATTGAATTTATAACACCAAGGAGAAAACTTGTGTTCATTCTCAAGCGTATAATATAGTTGGAGGGGAAAACTGAAATTTGTTGATTTTCTTTTAATTGTTCATTTCAAAAGTCATTTCCATTATAGACAAATAGGAATTTTCCCTAAAATTTTCACCATGAAAACAATGTTTGAAATAGATGTAAAAGGCAATGTCCATCTACTCTTTCAGAAGGCTAAACTCTACTACTTTGCAGTATACAAAACAGTGCCAGTGACCTTATTGCCCTGACTACAGAATAAAGCCTACATTTATATCAACCAGACCATTTCATGTAGAGACTGTGACTAAGGAATTCAAACAGGAGTTAGTTCTAAAATTAACAAACCACTACGAGATAAATAAACAGATTGGGGTATTTTATTCTGATCTTCTCTTTCCCTCTGTCTTCTTATCCTTTTTGTTCACAGGCCTGGAACAGAAAGAAAATAATGAGTGTTAGTGGTTCCTTGTGAACACAGTGCTCCCACTTTTAATTCCAAAGGAACACCCCCCTTGAGACCATGTCCTTCATTTCTTGCTACATCATGGCCAAGTCCCTAGTGACTGGATCAGTGATAGCCCCACAGGCAGGGTCTACTGCATGACTGTGTGATGCTGAAATAGCAGCATTTGACAAATTTAAAACTTGCTGTTTCTGCAGTCACTAAAAACTGCACCATTAGCAGGATTTTCAGATTGCATGAGTGCAGATCATTAAGTGTTATTACAGTATTAATTATTAGAAATGTCCTGTACTAGCCAAATTAAATTGGGACAGTCAACGACCTGCAAGTTCTCAATACCACGGATAATTTAACAAGATCTCTGCCACACTGTTCAAGGTATCTTCACATGTCCATCACTTTATTTCACATTAAATATCAGTTTACAATTTAAAAAAAAAAAATTAGAAACAGCTTATGTCTGGTATAATGATAATTTGGTCTAAGCAAATAACCAAACAGATACTTGTGTAAAGATGACATCCTCTGGAATGTTAAGAGTTAAAAATACGTAAATTGTTTGATGACCTCATACAGCATGCATATTTAGTTTTAATTGATGTTTTACACTGTTGTGTACATCCTGACTGCTGTCATTTCTGGAGCTATTGATCTATACCAAACTAGTAGAGAGTTTGAAATCAAAAAATAAAAAAAGTAAAAATTATTTTAGCTGTTATTGACTCAATCTCCACGAGAACAATTGTTAGATCATTGTTAGATCATCAACTATTCATTTCCAGAGTAAAATGCTTTTCAAAAATTTTTCTACAGCACTTAAACTTACCTCCAGCCAGGCAGCCCTTAGGTCCCTTGTTGACCTCCCTATATCCATCTGGCTGCAAACAGTGTATTACTGCCTCTGTGCTGTAGTTATGCCTGACAAATACTGCTTGGCAGTCTCAGATTCCAATCAAGCTGGGTTTGGTTAGTGGGACTTTCCTTTCATTGAATATAAATGTTTGTGTACAGTGACTGTCCAAGCACTGTGACACATTCAGCGTTGTGTTCAAGTTTTCAATTAAAGCTTGTCTTTAGCCATTTGAAGGTGTTCCTGCTTGCAAGTGAAACTCCAAAACAAAGGAAGAAAAGCAGATATATGAGAAGAAATGAACAACTGTCATCAGCTCAATGTTTCCTAAATAGGGCAGTAGGCCAATACAGCACTGCTTGCTGTTTCAGGTAATGTCCAGCCAAATAAATGACAGAGAGGAATATGTGCAATAAAAAAAAAGTAAAAATATAAGAAGTAAAAAAAATAAAATTCTGTGATCTATTCCCTATCTACTGTTTTCTTTTTATTAAGAGATACCTACAGACGTGCATATGCACAACCAGGTGTCTCCGCAGCGTGTTTTCCTTTCCTTGGTGGAGCTGTACCTCAAGGTGTGGTTAGTTATCTGTTACCATCAGGAGTAAAACTGATGAAACTTGTTCTGCCAATGCTAACAATTCTCTTATATACCTTCTGCAGCACACGGCTTCTTTTACTGTGCCAAAACCTGTAGTGCCACACCCTGCCATTTTACTAACATTGTTGTTAAGTATTGTCCAGGAGGCCTTTCATTTTAAAAGATTTCCAAGCAAAACTACATTTTTAAACTTTCCATGTTATTTTCTAAAAGAGGCACTGGTCTCTTTAAAATGAAGGAGAGAAAGGTATTGCTCTCTCTCCCTCTCTGTTTGGTTACTTATTGACAATGCAAGTTGATTCACTGGCCTCAGAAAACACTGGAAGTGAAAAAGTTATAGGGATTGAGTGAAAACCCTTTTTTTATGCTGTCCCACCCACTTATTCCATCTCCCTTACCACTGCACTGACAGTTTTAGTGCCTTGAGTTTGCCTTGAAGTTGTAACGTGCTCTGGATGGCTGGCATTGGAGATGGATCTTTAGCTTTGACATACTCTACCAGGGCTATCAGCTGAGCCAGTGAAGTGTTGAACTGCCTGCTGAATGTCATATGGCAGCCATAGATCATGTATTCCTCCTCTTTCCTCACACATCAAACTCCCAGGATGTATAAGCACATTTGCAGGTTTGTAGTGTGTGGAAACATAAGACACTACATAACAAGGTTTTCAGTAGCATCCATCCTGTATTCAAGCACTTCAGAGGCCAGGTATGAACTTCATGGGTTCCTCTTCTTTCATCTCCTTTGACAAAAGAAGGTTTTTAATACGATTGCATCTATAAATCTTTCAACCACACTCATAAAACTTTATGACAGGGTAGATTTTTCATATCTGGTCAGATTTGCTTGATGGCGACTTAGAGAAAGCAGCTGACCAGTTTTATTTAGCTGACAAACTCCTATTAAAGACAATGCAACTTAAGGTGACAGATTCAGTCAGGAAAAGAAGAGAAAAGGACATGTTTATTTACTTCAGTCATTTTATTATGTTTCTGTTCCTTTGCATTGTTTCCATAAGGGATAAACTTCCTAAGGATGAGAAAGGAAATATAGAACAAAAGAACCCTATTCTTATCTATCAACCTCCAGATATCACAAACATGGAGGGGAAAATAGTTCTGTCTGTGTTGTTTTTAAATCTAGCCCTGTCAACAGTACAGACTGATCTTTACCACACTCAGAAAACAAACACTGAGCAGACTGTTCTGTGCACAACCACTGAGCACACTGGTCTGTGGGACACACAGCCCCACTGCTCTAAATGGATTTCAGGAGTCAGAGACATCCACTTCTAGGAAGAGAACAGTTTAGATATTACACTATTTAGCTATATCCTACAGGGTCCTTAATCAGGGAACCAGCAAAGTTCACAGAAACAGTACACTCCCCCAGAAACTAGATTAAAAAATTGAGGTCTGTCAAAAATACAGTTTTATTAGTTACTCTAGAACTTACTTATTTTAAAAGAATGTGGCCGAATATGGTATGGAAAATGGGTTTCATTTTGCCTACCCAGTAAATAATTAGAAAGGTTCCCACAGAGACCTCTCTCTAAATAATCATACTTTTAAAATTGGCCGTTATAAAGGCGTTAATATAGTCTGATAAATTTAAGATAAATCCAGTAATTTCCATTCACTTAGCAACTATGAAAGAGTAGAGAAGCAACCTGAAGTGAACAAAGGGTCAAGCAGCAGGAAATTTATGCTATGAACACCAATTCACACCTGTTAACTACTGTGACTAGCCAGCAGACAACACCAAGCATATCATTTAAATGGACTTTTCACAACTAGGTGTGCCATTAATTCACTGATTGGGGTCATTGAATCTGTTCCCTAGCAATTGTCCCAATTAAGCAGCCGTGCTATTTATCAGGGTGCTTATTAAGTTGATTTGTGAGTGTGTTTGTGTACCTTTACTTTAAACCCATATATACAATAAACAGCTGTTTCTAAAAAAGTGTATTCCCACCAGTAAAAAATAAATAGAGTCACACATGAGTGTGTTAATAATGCAGGGTAATAACCTCAGCAGAGAAAATGAGAAAAAAAGAAACAAAGAGCCATTAAGTACACATAAATCATTGGGCACCAAGAGTATATAATGCAGAATTTTTATAGAGGCTTGACTACGAAAGTATCCCAGATTTTTGCTTTTTTTGGCTTTCATTTGCCAAAACTTTGACTGTCTGTGAAGCTTAATTATGGATTTGATCTTCAACAGTGTCAAATGCTGATTAAAATGGAGTTGAAAAGGGGCACAAATGAATGACTGCCTGCTGTGCATGGGGTTATGTTCAATCATTGAGGATGCTTATAAGGGATCAATGAACAGGAACTCATTATATCCTGGCCAAAACTAGCCATAAGCCTGGGAAAGATGCTTATCTGCAGTCCAGCTAGGTCTATGAGGGTTAAATTATATATTGTTTTTACTGTTGTTTCATTTCACAAAACTGCAAAAGTCCAGGCAACATTTTGTCAGAAAAAAACAATAAAGAATATGAAAAGCCCATCTTCACAGAACATTGGACATTGCAAAACAACCTACAGCTATTATCGGATATATCAAAACTGACAAGTAAAACTTTGGCTGTTGATTGAACAATATTTCACACGGACAGCACAAGCGCGTCCGCATTCACTTTTAAATGGAGCTGCTTATCCTGGAGAACTATGGGTAGGAAGTTTATGAGCTTAATTGAATTGGTGGTATTTGGATGATTGAAAAAAATTGGTGACATTGCAAAACTGGTCGTTAGATTTTCAAGAGCAAAACACCTCTCTTGCTCAACACTGAGC